>NC_056727.1:324695152-324705152 GCF_019279795.1 Protopterus annectens
CAGTGGCCTGCAGAGGACATGGCACCCTGTACAGCAGTACAATAGGCACATATATGCAGACATTGTGCCTTCGCTATGTTCCACACTGAATGGCTGTAACATATGTGGTGCCATCATATGTGATCCACTAAGGCCAGACCATGCTGTATACATGTGCCCTGTATGGACCCATGCCACTGACACCATGGAATACCTGTCCATTCTATCCATGCAGGTGCAGGGCCGACCTGCTCACTATAAGCAGGTTTCACCACACCAGGCCAGTATTGGCATATCGGGGTATAACAGGCTGTGTACACTACATGTGTCTGCCAAACCAGGTACACCTGTACATGTCACTGTACAGTATTGTGGGACATGCACATCCCAGACAATGTCCATGTGAAGGACTATCAAACACAGGCATGGCATGCATTGCAAATCTATGGCCCTACACATTGGTAACCAGGATGTCAGGCCAGATAATGCAGTACCCATCTGTGTGGGACATTGCAGACACTACACCCCTGCACTGTACACCATTGTCAGATGACACAATGGCAAGGATTACCCCTCACTCAGCCTTGTACAGCCGTCTTGCACAGCCAAACACTACACACCCATGGAGCAATGCATACCTGTATGACAGTACTGACACCCTGTGTCTGCATGTGGGTTGTGATGCTCCCAACCACAGTCACTCCCAGTATAAATCTCATTGGCATACCAACAGTTGTCAAGCACATTCACATGCCCTAGCCCATAGAACCTCCCGATATCCCCTGTGGTGCATGTGGTCCTGTACATTACTGCAGTTTGGCAAACTAAGTAGTTACATTGTGTATTTGCCACCCTGGCAAAGGGGTCAATGCATGTCCATTAGAGTGTGGTTGTGGTGACAATGGCATCCGTTCACGTGGACTGACATGTGTGCCACACCTAACGTATGTCTACTATATCTGTTGCAGATGGCACTCACTCACCTACACACATGTTCTTACAGCACTGCAACATGCCGCCTCTGTGACACATGTAGTAACATCATGCACATGTAATAGTAATGAGTAGTCAGGGGTTTTCCCCTGTGCTATTCAAAGTGTGGCAGATGATGCTTATGGTTAAGTCTCCAAGCCCTTTCCTGGTGTACATTGCCTGTCCTGCACACACACTCTCTGGTGTATGTGAAGGTGTACACCTGCACAGCAGCAGCATGTGTATTGTAACAGATGGAAATGGTCAGGTGATGGCCTCTGCACCAATTGCAGTCCTCCTCTAGCTGATTGCATGTGGTACAGCTGTGATGGTGTTCCCATAGCCATCTGCATGATAAACACAGTACACTATCTAGGGAAACATGTTATTATCTGGCCATGACAGTCGCTGTGAGTGGTACCTGGATGTGGTGTTCTGACACGGCATCACAGATGATATCTGGATGTACCTCAATCATTTTCCACAGTGGGAAATATGACAGGAGGGTGATGTGCCACACAACTACAGCATGTAAGTGTAGCTATACTGCATTGCGACTACTGCCTGTTTAACATGTGTGTGGTAATGGATATTCTGCATGTTAAAATACAGACATGACAGTACTCTGTTCATGAGGTAATCCCATCTCTAGGGCCATCTATGAACAGGTCAGTGTGTGCAACCATTTGTTTCCTGTGTTACACACTGAACACACTTCTGTGCACAGCAGAAGCATGGTGTGGGGACTGCAGACGGTACATGATGATAGGGATGTATTACTGCCATCGCATCCCTGACTGGACATGTGTCACATGAGACAGTGGCATGACTGACACTGTGTAGGATTCCCAGTGACAAGCCAGTGATGAGCAACTGTTCATAGCTGTGGTCTCATGTCTACTACACATTGTACAGTTGCCATGCGGTATATATGCATGTGTTGTGCTCCCTCTGCAAATGTATACCATCTGTTGTGTTGGGTTGCTAGTTATATCTATGCATACTGTCGTAGGTAATCCTGTATGCTGTTGTCTATCACTAAGCCATATGTGGATTTAAAATGCAACACCATAGGCTGAATGGGTTGGTAGGTCCCGGCAGATCCTCCTGTCCCATTTCAGCTGACCATGGCTCCGGGTACTAGCACATCTGAGGCCCAGCCATTAACGTCAACTTCTGTTGGCTCTGCACCACCTTCTTGTGGTACCTCCACTGAGGATGGAACATCTCCCCCTTGGGAGCGGGACAAGACAGGTACATATCTGCTATTGTGCGGTTCTGGACATGTTGCTTAGGTGGCTCCCTAAGGGGTTACAAAGCCAGATATGCCAGTTCAAGGGCAGAGTGTCACATTTACAGGGTGAGGCTGCCCCTCATGGACAGCCCCCAGCACTGCCTCCTTTGCAGCTGTGTAGGTGCAGTGGCAGTTGCCCATGGCTGGAGACCTCTGTCCCACTGTTCCCATGGGCTTTTGAATGCTGAAGACCCATCCCCATCCAAAGTGTATCCCCCCCACATGTGTCATATACCAACCCTGTATGCTGTCATTTCTGTGCTCATACCTATCATCCATGGCCATACCTACACTCTTTCCCCAACATCTGACATTCGGCTCCTAGGACACCATCTGCCCTATACATAGCTGTCCATTACACACACGTGCCCACTGGACACATGAAACCCTTGTAATATGCATCATAACATACTACTTTTATCCTCACCACTGTCCCTCAGGCACACGGTCCTGGTATGCACATCACTCCTACATGGTCCAGATACACGTGAGGAGGATGACCCCATTGTACACAAAACACTACTGGTCCCTCTATGGTTACCCAATTTACCTTTATCAGTTGCACACAGCACATTGCAGGAGTACTGTTCACACATAATGATTGGACAGGTACTGTTGTGTTAATGTACATTACATGCACAGAGTGATGTATACGGCCAATGTACAACTATTTGCATGTATGACTGACACATGTCTGTCTGAGGGAGTCTTGTGATCACATAGAGCAACACCACTACATAATACAGGCATCGCTGGTGTTTCCTGTTTCATTCGTCTGTAATGCTTTGTTGCCACATGGTATGTCCCTGATACATCTCTATATATGTATGTACCTATATGCTGGACATAAACACTCACATGCACATCTACATGATGGGATAAATTCCTATACTGTTGAATGACTGCGCTGTATGATATCCTCTGGTTACAGCCTCTTACGCTCGCTTAGCCTCTACATTGCTTAACCAATGCAATACTCGCATACTGGTAGCCACACACACTTACACCTGCTCAATCCCGCACTTGCTAATGCACCGGCATTGGTGCTTACATTTGTCCCTCACACCCCTGGGTGTGAGCGAGGACCACAATATTATCTTGTGATGCCTATTACATCATACTACATGTCTCCAGTATTGGGATTGGCCACCCATTAGGCGACGGCATCGCGTTCGACTGTACGGAATCAGCGGCCTGTCCAGTGACACAATCATATCTGTGTGTGCCTCATACAATGTGCTCCCACCTTGTGATGCCTATTACATCGAAATACATGAATACAGTATCAGAAATGGCTATCTATTAGGCAACGGCATGGCGTTCAACTGTACGGAATCAGCGGCCTGTCCGGAGAATCATTCATATTCGTGTGTTCCTCTTAGGCATACCTTGTGATGCCTATCACATTGGACTACATGACTACAGTCATAGCCGGCATTAGGCATAGGCCAACTAAGCGGCCGCCTATGGGCACCACCATTTATTTGGTGTAGGTAGACCAGGATGGGGGCACTGGGTGGTGTGGTGGGGGGGTGCCGTTGTGCCCTCTGTCTAGGGCACCAGTTGACCTAAGTCCACTTCTGACTACAGTATCGGGAATGGCTGCCCATTAGGCGACCGCATGGTGTTCGACTGTACGGAATCAGCGGCCTGTCCAGTGAATCATTCATAATTGTGTGTTCCTCTTACAATCTGCTCCCACCTTGTAATGCCTGTCACATCGGACTACATGACTACAGTATCGGGAATGGCTGCCCATTAGGTGACGGCATGGCGCTGCTCCCACCTTGTAATGCCTATCACATCGGACTACATGACTACAGTATCGGGAATGGCTGCCCATTAGGAGTCGGCATGGCGTTCAACTGTACGGAATCAGTGGCCTGTCCAGTGAATTAATCATATTTGTGTGTTCCGCATACACTCTGCTCCCATCTGGCTGATACATGGGAACCGAGACCCTGCATTACAAATGAGTAGTTGGGTTGTGGTAGCCACATCCATTGGACGGGTCATGCTACCACATACCTATTATAGGTTTGCCACCTTCTCAATTGGCCAAGGTAGGGCTTTAGGGTTACCACTTGTCCCACATTGCGAGGGACAGTGTGAAAATAATCAAGACATAGCACATGTCCAGATTACAGGACATTATTATATTCTATGTTTCATTAATAATTGCATACAACAGTTATTTTTTAATGACACTTTTATATGTTATATGAAGTAGCATAAGTAATTCAAATGCAACTAGATTAAGCTTTTATTTATGCAAATAAGTGTAATCCTATACTATGCACGGTTGTAGTTATGTTTAGTCCTGGAATGTCTGACATTTCTACAGAACATGTTCCACTCTGGCCATTTGGAAAGGTGGCAACCCTATAGGACCTGTATGTAGAGACGTCAGACTTTGCAGGGCAACACACCCACAGCCAGAAGAAAGGGGTGCACTTCACTGTTATGCCTAAAGAAAATGTTACTCTTGTAGCATTATAGTTGCTTATACTGTTACCTACAACATTTAGGTGTTTCAGAGGAACATAATTGTTTTATGCTACTACTACAAACAATATAGGTAGTCTTTGCCCTAAATCACAGGACATTTGCCTTAATTACAGTTATTATGTAGGACACAACTGCCCACAGGGGAGTGTCCCTCGCAAAGGTGGACAGGTGGTAACCCCAAATCTATTATTCTATCAACTTTCTAAGGTAGTCGGCGGAACATGCGCTTTCTCTCACTATCAGACCTCTCATACGAATGGGGAAGAATAAACACTGAATCAGGGAGACTGCATAATGACTTCAGGGACACATTTAGAAGGTTGGTGCTATTAACCTGACACACTGATGGACACAGAGAACATATGTATTCATACACATTGTCTGAGGTGCATGCAGTTTATGACTCTTACATGTTGTCATTATTCATTACGTGTATTCCACCACCTTTCCTCCTAATAGCACTAGTTCTAGGATGGATTAGTTGGGACTGTGTTAAGATTCTGATTCGTAATCACGGACGTCCCTGGTAATCGGGGACAGTTCAGTGATATGGTCCCTATGTATTCCCCCAATGGTTTACGGACTGTCCAGTAGATGTGCTCTTACAGTTTGGGTGGTATGGGCATCTGCTATACCCACATTGGAATATTACTTACACCCACGGGATGGTCCTAATACGTGTCTGCCAGCCAAAACCTGCACGCCTAGCCCCATAATCGCATACCCATGGTTCCCCCACCTGCCACTACTCTACAGCACTCATTCTTACTGTGGCACAGGTGGATGCAGGTGGGATACGAACACACCCCTACACATTGCCCACTCTCCCCGTGTCGGGACACATGTCGTACGTTGTGTCAACCCATGTGTTATCAGACTTGCACAACCTACTGTTCTGTGTACAGCTACATCCTGGTCATAATTGTGTTTCCCCATTGGCTGAATGTACCAAATTTTTGGTGTCCCGCAAGGGACGTCGCTGTCCATGTTTTAAGTGTAGACCTTGTAGATCTCTCCCACTGGTAGTTTCCTGCCGGTGGTCTGGGAAGCAGTGTTGTATTTACTTTTAATGTGTGTCTGTATGTCTCACTGGCCTAGCTGGGGAGGTGGTAAGTAGACGTTTGTTGAGTGGACCTCCCACCAACATATGCCCAGTCTAAGCATGTTACCCGTAACTGCTGTAACATAACCTAGGTATATACATGTGTATATTTACTGTAACATATATATATATATATATATATATATATATATATATATATATATATATATATATATTATTTATTTATTTATTATTTATTTCAGTTTGGTGGGTTCAGGGAGCCCATTTTCAGTGGAGGCCCGGGGAGAAAAGCTCCGCATTACATTGTGATTATACATAGTTATTCACAAAATATCTGCATGACATAGTGATTATACACAGTTATTCACATAAAAATCTGCATTACACAGAAATTATACAGTTATTCACATAATAATCAAATTAAGTGATGTGAAAATATATATGCAGTTATACCCAGTGGTACACATAAAAAGCCAATTTAGATGAAGAAGAGTACAATTAAATTAAAATATGTTTCACAGTGTGTTCATAGTTACAGTCAAAGTAAAGAGAAACACAAACCAAACATGATTAAGAGTCAGAGGACATCATAGGTTATATGGTTTCAGAGTGTCGAGTATTTATGAAGTATGATATAGAGTAGGAACAGGGGATTTATAGAAGAAGTTGAGGGTGCAGAAGGTAATTTTAAGGTAAAAAACAGGAGTAAGTCGTTGCAGATTATATTTTTAGCTAAAGAAGTTAGCAGAGGAATGGGAGTATGATCACAGGTTAGCTGAGGACTGGGAGTATGATCATAGGTTAGCTGAGGACTGGGAGTATGATCACAGGTTAGCTGAGGACTGGGAGTATGATCACAGGTTAGCTGAAGACTGGGAGTATGATCACAGGTTAGCAGAGGCCTTGGAGTATGATCACAGGTTAGCAGAGGACTGGGAGTATGATCACAGGTTAGCTGAGGACTGGGAGTATGATCACAGGTTAGCAGAGGACTGGGAGTATGATCCCAGGTTAGCAGAGGACTGGGAGTATGATCCCAGGTTAGCAGAGGGCTGGGAGTATGATCACAGTTTAGGAGAGGACTGGGAGTATGATCACAGGTTAGCTGAGGACTGGGAGTATGATCACAGGTTAGCTGAGGACTGGGAGTATGATCACAGGTTAGCAGAGGACTGGGAGTATGATCACAGGTTAGCAGAGGACTGGGAGTATGATCCCAGGTTAGCAGTGGGCTGGGAGTATGATCACAGTTTAGGAGAGGACTGGGAGTATGATCATAGGTTAGCTGAGGACTGGGAGTATGATCACAGGTTAGCAGAGGACTGGGAGTATGATCACAGGTTAGCTGAGGACTGGGAGTATGATTACAGGTTAGCAGAGGACTGGGAGTATGATCACAGGTTAGGAGAGGACTGGGAGTACGATCACAGGTTAGGAAAGGACTGGGAGTATGATCACAGGTTAGCTGAGGACTGGGAATACGATCACAAGTTAGCAGAGGACTGGGAATACGATCACAGGTTAGCAGAGGACTGGGAATACGATCACAGGTTAGCAGAAGACTGGGAATACGATCACAGGTTAGCAGAGGACTGGGAGTATGATAACAGGTTAGACGGTATTTGAAGTGTAAAGGAGGAAAAGGCAACTGGGAATGAGGGGGAAAGAAGTGAAAGAGAGCAGAGGTGTTAGAGGTAGAAGGGGGTTGTACAGGTGATTACTTTTACTGTTATGTCAGGTTAGGTTTAGGCTCAGAGTTAGAGAAAGGTTTATGGGGAGAGTGAGGCATGAGGCTATGTGGGGAGAGAGCAGTTGCATTTCCATTTGGAAGAAATTACTGTTATGTTTAAGAGTTTTATTAATATTTACTGGATGTGGATGTCGAATTTTAGGTGCTCATCAATAGTTACCCCAAGAAGTTTAGCGGAGTGAGAGACCTCTAAGGCAGTGTTGTTGTGGCTTACAATTTGGAAAGAAATTTTATCAAGAGGGGAGGCTTTTGATGGAGAGAATAACAGAATTTTGGATTTGTTGGCATTTACTGAGAGGTGGTTTTTGAGCATCCATTGTTCAGTGGAGGAGAAGGCAGTTTGGGTTATTATTTGCAGCTGAGGGAGGGTGGGGGTGCAGCAGATTAAAGTGGAATCATCAGCATATTGTAAAATTTTGGTATTGGGTATGGCTTTGTGGAAGTCATTAATGAAGATGTTGAATAGCAGTGGACCAAGTATAGATCCCTGAGGTACCCCGCTGGAGGTTGGAAGGAAGGAGGAGGTGCCCTTCCCCCATTTCACGGCTTGAGACCTACCAGAGAGGTAGCTTAAGAACCAAGATAAAGAATTGTTGGAGAGATGGAGGTTAGAGAGGTGGTTTAAGAGGCGGGTGTGGGAAATGGTATAGAATGCTTTGGACAGGTCTAGTAGAACTGTAGAGACAATGTTACCAGAGCCATGGGCTAGATTTACTGTGTCTAAGAAAGAGAGCAGGGCAGTGGTAGTGCTATGGCCAGGTTGGAATCCATGTTGGGTTGGAGTAATTAGTTGATGTAAGGATAGGTATGGCATAAGCTGTAGGTGGATACATTTCTCTAGGATTTTAGAGATAGGGGAGAGGATAGCTATAGGGTGGAAATTAGAGATGCTGTTGTTTTTGCCTCCCTTACGGAGAGGTAGGATAAAGGCAGCATGCCATAGTTTGGGCACATAACATTCCTGTATGGATCTGTTGATTAAGATGGTGCAGGAAGAGCAATACTTTCTGAGGCTATTTTCAGGAATGAAGAAGAAATATTTTCAGGGGCATTGGTGCAAGGTTTTAATTTAGAGAGTAATCTTTTTATGAGGAGGGTATTGATGGGTGTAAATTCAAATATAGGTGGGGGATTGGAGGCAGAGAGTTGTGTAGGTGGTGTGGAAGATTGGATGGGTTGGGAGGGTGGGTTGTTGTTAGGGAAGGTTTTGGTCAGGTCAGCGATGGAATTGGTAAAGAAGGAGTTGAATAGGGAGGTTATTTCAGTGTCAGATTTGTTTGGGTCTGGGCAGGGGTTATTTTTGGTACCTGGTTTAAGAAGAGAATTGATTGAGTTCCAAAAATGTTTGGGGTTGTTAGATTGGTTGGACTGGAGTTTAATATAGTAGGACTTTTTATCTCTAATTATATGTTTTTTAACAAGTTTACAAAGTTGTTTATATCTAAGGAGAGTTTCTAGCAGCTTATTTTGGTGGTATGTTTTCCAAGATTTGCCCTTTGTAGCATTAGTTTTTTGGTGTCTTTGGTTAGCCAAGGGGTGTACTTAGTTTTGACCCTCCTTGTTCGTAGAGGAGCTAGAGAGTTGAGGATGCTTAAGAAGGTAGAGTTGAAGAACTCTACGGCATTGACTAGTGGCAATGTTTTTAGTGGCATCCAGTTTGTTTGTTTTAGGGCATCCAAGAAGGCTCTGGGGTTGAAGTGTGTGAGGTTACATGTGTGGGTATATTGGTGTAGGTGAGGAGAGGAGTGAGTATCTCTGTGGATGAAAGATGGCAAGCGGTCACCTATAGGGTCAGGAGTAGTGCCAGAGTCTATGACATTGTTGGGGTTGGTTACTAGGATCCAGTCTAGAGTTGTACCTGGAGGGTTGATTTTATTAGGTCTGGTGATAGCGTTAGTTAGTTGGGTAAAGTTGAATAGATTAATGGATATAGTGGGATTTGGGTTGTTGATTTTATTCCAGTCAATATTTACATCTCCAAGTATGAAGGTTTCAAGTTTAATATTGGTAGAGGTCCAGAGGAGGGTTTCTTCAAGAGTGGAGATGTTATTACCTGGGGGGATGTAGAGGGCAATTATACATATGCTTTTATGGTTATTTAATTTTAGAAGGCCTATGACTAGTTCAGCATTGTTGAATGAAAGGATAGGATTAGGGTAGGGAGATATGGACAGCAAGTTAGAGTAGATTAAGGCTACCCTGCCCCCTTTTCTTTTTAGGTGGCCATTTCTCAGGGCTTGGAACCTGGGAGGTAGGATTTCAGAATCACGGATGTGAGGTTTTAGCCAAGTTTTGGAAATGGCTACAATATCGGGTAGGTTATGGTTGAGCCAGGCATGGAATAGGGTTACTTTGTTATTTAGGCTTTGTGCATTCAAGGTGAAGAATTTGAGGTGTTTGTGGGTAGTTTTATTGCTAGCAACATTAGGGATTG
>NC_056727.1:324707652-324721841 GCF_019279795.1 Protopterus annectens
TACCATTGTGCATATACGCTTACATACCCGCTTCTGTCTTGGATTGCCACCTTTTCATATGGCCAGAGTGGGGCATTTTTGGGACACACATCAGATTTTACAGGACAACACATACCCATGGTCAGTACACAGGTTAGAACTTTACTTATTTGCCTAAATGAATGCTTATTCTTGGAGCGGTTTGTTTGCTTAATCTGTTTCTTGTATCTTTGAGTATTTTACATAAATAACTGTTTTATGCAAGTGTTACATGAAATATGGGACATATTTCCTACAATCACAGGACATTTGCCATTGTATTATATTTGGTCTGGACACAACTGCTCAAAAAGGGACTGTCCCTCACAAGGTGGGGCAGGTGGTAACCCTACTTACGTCTGCTTTACAGCACCTTAAGCACCCTATATCCGACTGCCACTATGCGAATGTGTAAGGTATATATTCCCGATAATGCACGTGGGGAGACGTGCATCATGGTCAGGTGTTTAATCCCTCGCAAGGTGTCTCAGGTGGTAACCCTACTTACATCTGCTTTAAAGCGCCTTAAGCACCCTATATCTGACTGCCACTATGCGAATGTGTAAGGTATATATTCCTAATAATACGCGTGGGGAGACGTGCATCACGGTCAGGTGTTTAATCCCAGGTCATAGGTTCTGCAGGACTGGCTGGAGGCTGAGCAGTCTTGTGGACAACTATTGCTCATACAACTTGTGTCCAGATGTATACAGGACTGGACATCGTGTCGTGACACCAAGTCTAATGTTTAGAACAGATACATATCCTATGAGGGATATCCAAAAATTGTGGGGACCAATGACCATCTTTGCTTTATGGCTGTAAGGTAGGGTTATACATGCAAGGGATACATAGTTTGCAATCCAGAGACTGCCTAGGGTGAAACTACCTACTAGGTATGGGCAGGGGTCACTATGTTCTGATATAGCCGCGCCTATCTAGCAGTCCGAGTATGGCTGGTATTGGTGGACGTTCAGGAAGGGGGGGTGGTGTGCTTTGAAGGGGATGATGGGTATTCAATTATGTATCCAGGTGTGTTGGGGTTGGATGGCTCAGTTCAGGCCAGACCATTATATGGGCATGTGCCGGTAACATTTCTGTACATGTGTATTGCACATTTTAATGTTCACATGTTTGTGGGATTGTATTGTGGATGTGTATATTTGCTCTTTGGTTATCTTCCTGATTCACCCACCACTCTCTCGTACACCTCTAGTTCACCTATTGTGCATCCAACCCAGTCTCCCTTTGGCGAATTATTACATTACCCGTCACCCCCCACCCCCATATTCCACAAAGAACATTCATCCATTCCCTAATTGATGGCCCATGGCACAGTCAACAGAACACATTGACACACACTTCATATCTCTGGGACCAATATGGTTGTGAGGTCTACACTAACATTTCCGATCATCCACATGCTGTACTTCACACACATAGATACTCGCAAATACTTATCTTTCATGACATGGTAGGTAGACGCGGGTATTACCCGTTCATCTATGGGCCATCCTGACAAGGATGACTTGGACTGCGAATGGGCAGATATTGGGCGAATGCTCTGACCATTGTTAGGGTTGCCACCTTTTCATACGACCTGGATGGGACATTTTCATGGTACACATCTGAGTTTATAGGCCAACACATACCCACGGTCATTACAAAGGATAGAACTTTAGTTTCATGTCTACATATAAGCTTTTATTGTTGTAGCGGTGTAGTTGCTTATTCTATTTTGTTTACTTGCTTATTCTGTTTCTTGTAACATATAGGTATTTTATATATGAACATACATACTGTATGGGACTATTACATAACATATGAGACATAATTATGTCCTACTGTCACAGGACATTTCACATTTATTATGATTTTGGTATGGACACACCTACCTAGAGGGGGAGTGTCCCTCACAATGTAGGACAGTGGTAACCCAAACCATTGGGCTAGGCTTGGCAATTGGCGGCATGCTAACATGATGCATTTCACTTCCACTTGGTATAACTAGCGACACTGCAATGGAATACGGGCACTGGGTTTTAAATATCTTTGTTTGAGGGATGGGGACTCAATATTCAGCTACGTGCCTTTGTGTTTACTTCTTATTGTGGTGTTCGCAATGATGTCTTGTATGCTTTGCATACATTTCAGTATCCACGGACACTGACAGGAGTGATTACTATTAGAGGCAGGCTGTACTAGTCAGCATTTTAGGTTGCGTGTATGCAGCTGACATGTTCACACCTCCGTGCAGTGCTTGGACACGCCCCCTGCATTCATACACGTTTCCTATGCACGTGGCTGTTATGGCAGTGCGCCTTCATTAATATGCATGTGGTGCTGCTGCGCCATCTCTACGCCACACGGTCGGTGCAAGGCTAACACCATCCTTGCGCCGAGCTTCATGAATCCCGGGGAAAGTCTAGACATTCAGCAAAAATTTGTACAGTTGAGAGGTAACCTGTGACTAATGCTGTAGGCCACAGTGAATAGTGGACAGCAGCAATGAACAACATAAGATGAGAGGAGAAAGCATAAGATATATTGCTTCAATAGACATTTTCTGTCTCCATTTAGTATGCAAAATGTCATAAGTGAGAAAATATATATTTCACTAGTAACACATTTCTCTTTGGAGATGCCTAAAATATGGAATATATGGGAGAAATGGTCAGATTTTCTTGAATCAGAAATGCTAACTGGAAGTTTAGGTAAACCAGAGAACAAGATATTAGGAAACAGACTTCATTATTATAGCACAGGCATGTTCTAAGATACTGACTTCTAGTTCCTTGGCTTCTTCGCTGAGCTCATCTTTGCATTCATCCACTTCACTGTTACCCATGGAGCATAATCCATTTTAGTCACCAGCCACTCTGAAGTACAATGAGTTCACTGACAGAGAATTGACCAGGTTTACATCTTTTGTACAAAGATTTTTTTTTCTTCGATATGAAATTTCAGAAAAATATATTTTGTCCATACATAGAAGAGTTACTACTCAGTAATTTTGGATAGCAATTGCTCTATTTACTTTTTATCAAAATAAAGGCACAATTCATCACAGATTGCAAGATGTATAGATCCCCCTTTAGAGTCACTAATGTTTTTGACAGAAGAGACAGCTGATTCCACAATGGACATCTGTAGTGCTTTTTAATTTTATTTTGATGTCTGAAGTCTGACAGCTTATCATGTTTACCTTCCTGCAGTACAGTGGCATCAGTGTCTGTATTTCATCAGAAGAAAGAGGACAACGTAATACATGGAAATAGCCAGCACGATCAGATTAGATTCTGCTCCCTCCATCTCAATCATGCCTTGTTCAGCAGCATTTAATTGCATTTGCACAAAAATATGAATCTTACAGATACATGCACTGCCATATTCTATGTTAATTGTACTTAATAATAATTCTAGGCTTTAACAGTTCTCTGATTTGAAGAGCTATTTTAAAACCATCATGGACACATAAGGCAAGTTAACTGCAAAGTCTTCTGTACTTTATAATAACTGAGGAAAGTGTATAAAAGGTTTTTTTTCACTACATCTTTTGTTGCAATTATTCCCTCAACATGTAATGTGGGCTTTCTGATTCTAAAATATGTTTTTTTACTTTAATTAAATCAGTTGATCTATATGTATTATGTTTAAAACAACTGTGTTTTTAAGTACTGCATGTTGAGCAGCTGTCCAGTAACTTCCTAGTTCTGTGTCAACTGGTGACACTTTCTGATGATGTCGTAAGGGGGCTTAAAGAGTATATAGTTCAGTACCTCAGGGTATTGAAATGAAGGGATTTCTGGTATACCTGGAACAATTGAATCTCTATCTATTCTGGGCACAGTCCAAATTTGCTTAAGGACTCGGTGGTGCCAGTGAGTCCAGCAGATGTTCTCTGATGTAGCAGCACCACCTGTAGGTCAGGCCTGGCATAACTGGCTAGAAGCCAAATTTGACATGCAGCTGCAGCTAAATGGTCATGAGGCTGTCCAGGACAGGATCTCCAGCTGTAGGGCAGCATTAAATTAATCAGGGACACTGATTGAAAAAAAAAAAAAAAAAAAATGAAATTCCATTTTTCCCAGAAAAAAAAAAAAACAGTGGCCCTGAGCATCATACCTGCATTCTCCCAATCAACGATGAGGATCGGCCTTGCAGGGTCAGTAGACCACCATGGAATTAAATCTATTTTCGACAGCAAAACATTGTGAGTTATCCCTACAGGAGTTTGGAGGATGGTTGACACTTCAGAGAACCATGAATGTGTGAGGAGCCTAAATCTCCCTTCCCCCAACTCCTTAAGCCTGCAGTACAGTTCCTCCTGTAAGCAGAACTAAGTACTGCAGGTAGAAGGGGTTCCCAAAAGGTACTACCTGCAGTTACTTGCCCCACATACTGGTGTAGCTTTTGCCTTTCCAAGAAATCTATTAACTTCTATAAACTATTTTTGTTCCAGTGCTAATCCTGTCAGACTATAAAACACATACAAATATACTTTGCTGTAGGGTATCATTATAATAATTCACATAGCACTCGTTTTCTGTCTAAGAGTGATCATCCCATGGTAAACAACTATTTATTATAGTGTTATATCTATTATTACATTGTATGCTAAGCATTGCACACTTTACTAGGAAACTAATCCATCTCCATTCCTCTGTTGTTACTTTTTATTTAAATGTAAACTTGTTTACTCAATTAGCTCTTATTTATTGTTTGCCTGACTGAATGAGTGATTCATTGTGCTGCAGTCTGTGTCAATGTGCACTGAAATCTGCTGCACACACTACAAAAGGCATGCCTATCCACTACATGCTGTTTATCCCCTTACAACATCAAATGCAAAACAACATGGCTGTAGTGTTCAGCATATTGGGAGTAGTAATACAAGTTTAATAAACTTAACAAAAACAGTTATAGTAAAGAAACCTAAGGAAAAACTGCATATTTTAGAATCAGAAAGAACCCTTCCCGTGACAAAAACATGATTATAACAAAAAGAAAAGGGAACACATTTGCACATGATCTTTAACAGTGATAAATAACCTTCTGTCTTTTTAAGAATTTTGGTATATCCTGTAGAGGGAAAGACTGTATTTAATGGATCTTATGGGGTTAAACGATAAAGTCACATGCTTTTTTTAGTTTGCTTCTGGAATCTGTATAGCTGTAGTATAAAGAATAAAACAGGTGGTATGGTTTAAGGATAGTGTCAGAGAAGTTGTGAACACTACTTTGTATTAATGGTGTATTTTATTGTTATGTTAAGTATATGGAAAGCATTACACACAGACAAACTTACAGTGCTGTAATGTTTTAATAATAAAGTATTGACTGATACTATGCATCTCATAAGAAATTCTGGCAAAACTCATCCACAGTCCTGCATGAGATGCTTGTATTACATTTTAGTTGCAAATGTATAGCACTGCTTACCTGCTTATGCAGAAATAATATTTACATGATAGTTTATTACAACTATAATCTCAGTAGTTTGACTAAATGAATGCAGTTTTGTATAAAATGGAATTTTTAATAATCAGATGTTTAAGAAACGCTAGATATGCTGTTACCAAAATTGTTATTCAAGTCTAAGGCTTAAGTTAGACAATCAGAAGTCCATCTGAGGAGACAGCATATAGACATAGCCATTCTCACAAATGAATTACAGCATGTCAGGTGAAATGAGAAAAGCATCATGTCAGTTTTAAAATCTTCATCTGTTCTTGATCACCCCCTGTTGGACATGCATATATGTGACCGCCAAGAATAGTCTATCTGAGAATTGTGGTAAACACTACTGCTGCTGTTTAGGCAGCTTTCCTAAGCATGTGTTTTGAATTTGTTTTACTTCATCCATAAGGAACGGATATTGTGCATGTGTTTGTTTGTGGATTCATGTAAAGTACACTGCAAATAATGGGGAGCACAGGAGTAAAGAGACATAGACAGACAACTTTACCCTTCATCTATTCTTCAGTTACACATTGACAGTGAACATTTCTGTTACAACCACTCCTTGGCTGACTGAAATATTCAAAAATCTTCTGCAAAATGGAAGCCTGCTTTTGGTTTTTCAAGTGAAAAATATAGAACAAAACACAGAACAAGCCCACATTATGAGTGGTGTTACTGAACCACTTACTTATCACTTAATCACAACTTTACTACATGATTGGCTTTACATAATTCACAAACCATATACCTGCAAAAAGTTATATTTGGCTAAAATAAATCTGACACTACAGATTTAAAATTCAAAGGCCTTTTTGTTTCCACTTAATAGGTATTCAAGTTGCCATCTCTGCTACGGCATTGCTGACTACATGATAGTCTTAGTATTTCCATTACTTGCGGTATTTTTTAAACATTTCCTTCTTTTCAACTCAGTACCAAGAGCTATTATTACTACTTGAAGAAACGACTTATATTACCTTCAGATAATTTAGGTTCAATTTTATGACTTTGTTTTTGATTCAGGTTATATCTCAGGATGCCATCTCTTTTGGTCTTTGTGCATATCATTTCAGTACCGTGAAACACAGAGCTTCTATCATAAGGAAAATTGTGTGCCAAGACATATGGCTTCCTGATGAGAATGGTGGCATGGCACTTCATAGAATGCTAATTCTTAATTTTGACATTCAGTTAAAGAACTTTCCCTGCTAAGAAAGTATGCATTTTTTATTGTAAATTTCAGCCACTCGTTCCCTATAGCTTTAGATTATATAGATTTTGTTGTCTTCTACGACTAAAATGAATCCTTGTTTATATTTATTCTTCATCTGGCTATGCTGTATTTTTTCTTTATTTTTACCATGTTGTGTTCACTCCTTTTCAAATAATCCATCTAATAGTGTCTGAAATATATATATATATATATATATATATATATATATATGTATATATATATATATATATATATATATATATATATATGTATATATATATATGTATATATATATATATATATATATATATAAATATATGTGTATATATATATATATATATATATATATATATATATATATATATATATATATATATATATATTTATGGGTCTACTTCAAATGATCGAATGTTCAAATGTTCGAATTCTTTATGGCCAAGAACATATGATCAAACATTTGAATGTTCAAAATGTGTAGAAGACCTGCAAAACACAAACAACAAAAAATAAACTGTGTATAGCGGGGGCTTGCACCCCCCCCACACCCCCCGCAACTTAAATATACCAACTCCGAGATCGCACTACAGCGAGGACAAGGGAAATCTCCCGGTCCGTGCTGTATGCTGATCCACGTTCAGAATTTTGAAGTTTTAAAACTTCGAACATATGGTCTTCGATCATATGGGTTTCAAAGTTTTAAGATTTTAAATTCTGCATATATATTGTTTTGTTTTTTTCCTGCCCAGGACTCTTTATTTATTTACAAGAAGGAAACATACAAGCTGTAATATAAATAAATAAATATATATGTGTATATATATATATATATATATATATATATATATATATATATATATATATATATATATATATATATATATATATATATATATATATATATATATATATATAAATATGCAATCATACATACATATTTTACAAAATAAAAAAGAAAACTACTGTTATAAAAACATGGTTATTTACCATAATTTTTAGTTTTGTTAAAGATTATTCCTTTACATTATTGCATTAGTTTGTCTGTTTCAAAAAAAACAGTGCAATATATACAGCTTAACTTAAGAGTAAACAATGACAAAGCATTGTACTCTAAAGGGCAAGTAGGAGTTCAACATAAGCAAAATGTGTTAAATGTAAAACGATCAGAAGCAGAAAAGAAAAGATAGCCTGCTTGCTGTTTTTACTCTGAAATAAATGTGAACATTCCTGATACATAAAAAGAATGGATAAAATGCTTATACTGCTCAGCTGAGCCCCAAATTCAATTTCATCAATGTGAATAGTAAATATGTCACTTCTGTACTGAATTCATTCTTATGTGACAGATGGCAAACTGAGTGATGAGAAATAGAAAAAAAGGCTTTTGTTGCCAGCTGTGTCTCAGGTACTATTTTATCAAATAAAACTGCATACATTGTTGACTTTTAAATCTTGTTTTGACAAAAGAAAGCCTGAACTGGGAACATTAACTTAGAAATACCATAATTGTTTATTTGTTATTTTGTTTTCCTTCGGCTTTCCACAAGAACAAGTAATTTGCTATGACCTCTGTTGCTTGAGCTGCAAATCTAAAGTTTTCCAACTTAATGTTAACTGCATAACTCAGTACTACAGCTGGCAAACTACAAAGAGATGTAAGAGTTTCAAGTTATAGATGATTGTTTATGCACTCACCACATTCCGCCTCAAGTAAATTACTCATTCGTACATCCTATAGTTCCTATGTATAAATATAGTCTTCCCTTAATAATATCTTTGTTTAATTAGACCTGATAGCATCAACCACTGACCTTTCATTAGCTTGCTACTGTCTGTCAGTTAGCTGGACAGTTCTCAATCAGTGTCAAAACACTATTAGCTAGAAAGTAACCCCAGGATTCATGAAGCTTGCAGCAGGCGCAGGCGTACCGTCGGCGATCTAATGCCAAATATAGCCGCCGAGCGATTCGGGTACGAGCTGTTTCCACATGCATGACTAGCGTATGCCACAGCTGCACAGCTCCCAGCGCATGTATGCTAATTACCCCATGAGCAGCAGTGTAGCATGCAAATTTAGGTATATAGCGATTCATGAAGTGGTGCAGGCGTAGCATAAGCATGCAGAAATGTAAACCAAAAAAACGGTTTACATTTTTTCAAACATAAAATCGGAGTCATGACAGCGGACCAAACTCATGTATTATACTGTTAATATATGCTAATGGCTAAATATATAGCCATCGGCATAAAAAAAATGCACAACACATAAAAAAGGACATTTAATGTCATGGCCACACTAACGCAGAGTAAAATCACAGTGCATCGGTGCACAAATGGGATCACAATGAAAATATATTTATATTTAATAAAACTGCAATGTAACACATTTCATGAATTCCCCATAATAGTCAATGGCACGCATGCTATACCACAACCATGGCACAAGGGGTGCTAAGGGTCTGCGACAGTGTTCTGCGTGGTAACTAGGAATTAGTAGTCAATGCCATACAAATGAGACAAGTAATACTGAATCGCAAAATCCCCACTGGCGTAAGGATGTACCTCACAGCATAGCGGTACAACACCGAGGTGTGGCCTGGAGATAAAGATGACATCAAGAGAGGGGTGCACCACCATAGCTGTAAGCATATTGGAGCATTGCTAATCTGGGCTGCCTGTTGCTAATCAAAGCCACAGGATAGGGGTGTGGAAGTAGCCATAGCTTTGCTTAGCTGACAGCATGCAAGGTAACTGAAAGTGCATGTGAACGTGGATGAAAACACACTCAAAACCTAGTAAATGGCTGTGCGCGGCACACACCACAGCTGAAACAGGAAGGATATGGGAAGACAATATGGAAATGCTGCAGCATGGTAATTGGACTACAAATGAGTAATTAACACCTAGGAACTCACAGTGGGCCATTGACAACAGGTAACAAGGCTGCTAGCAGCTACCTGCAGAACAGGAAAGGGGAGGTGCTGTACTGCAAAGAAAAGAGAACTGTCACAGCAGAACAAAGCAAACTTGCAGTAGATCAGCTACATAACACCTTTCACTACACAATCCTGGGTTGGGAAAGTACAAAACAAGAAAGCAGGCAGCTGGATGCATGCCTGACAATGGGAGGGGAATCGGGTTGAAAAGTGAAGTAAAGGGCAATAAATGAATCACGGCAGCCAAGCGTAAGTCAACACCAAAGGCCCCACAATAGCAGTACCTGCTGTAAAACCCATAATTAAGATACCCTGCAACTGGAATTGCACATACACACCCAATTACACCAGCAACATCCATTGCACAATAATATAAAGTGCGAAAGCACCTCACACACACTTGTGTATTCCCAGACACTCTGCACCATTGGTGTATACAGACTGGGAACTTTTAATATGTACATGTTAGGGGCTGCCATAGTTTTGCTTCACCAGCATGTGTTGGAGACTGATGGTGGTGTGGAGGATGATGCTGACAACCATCTCAGGCACTGGAGGAGAAGAGTGTTCAGACCCAGTGTAACCTGGCAGGGGCTACATGATCTGGAGATAGTAGAGCATTACAGGGGGGACAGGGACACCATACAGCAACTTGTTGAGCTGTGTCAGCCATGCCTCAGAGCCAGAAATAACAGAGGGTAACCCATCCCACTGGAAACAAAGGTATGTGTAAGCTTGAGAATACTAGCCACAGGTACCTTTCAAAAGCCAACTGGGGATATCATGGGGGATTTCACAGGCATCATCATCCAGGGTACTCCATCAGTTCCTGGATGCCATGTTACCTCATGCCAATGAGCACATATACTTCCCCCAAATGCAGGAGGAGTTGACCAGCAATATGCATCTCTTCCACTGTGTGGCGGACTACCTGAAGGTACTGGGTGCAATAGACTGCACAGATATACACATCAAGACACCGCCCGGTCAGTAGGGTAGGTGCTACATAAACTGCAAGGAATACCCCTCCATCAACTGCCAGGTCATGTGCAATGCCCAGGGCATTATCATGGATGTGTGTGCTGGCAGCCCTGAAAGCTATCATGACTCTCACATCTGGCATGCCTCACAGCTGTATCAGGTATTTGCCAGGGGGAACATCCCATACGGCCACCTGGTGGGGGATGCTGGCTCTGCACTGTTACCATGGATGATGACTCCCATCAGAAATGCACACACACCCATGCAAGAACACCATAATGAGGCACACTCAGAAACCAGAATCATCATACAGCATGTGTTTGGGATGCTGAAATCATGTTTCCGTTGCTTGGACATATCTGGTGGAGCCTTGCAGTACTCTCCAGGCATGTGTGCCCACATCTTCATAGTATGTACCATGCTGCACAATATGATCCTGTGGAAACAACTGCAGCAGGGACAGAATGGTGAAGGCCCTCACAGCCCACCATCATTGCCAGGGGTCCCACAGGCACAGAGGGACTCAGACCACGAACACCCTGTGCCAGCCCCAGTAGGGAGATGGAAGTGTGCCCAGTATGCCCATGCCTTGGCAAAGAGGGAATGTATAGCCCACACACTGACAGTGTAGGCACCTACAGATTGACACCTTTCTCCACCTGCACACACAGCAAACATGGATGGCACACACACACGACCACCTGTAAATTGTCATGAATAGGTTGTCTACTGTGTGCATCCTACATAGGCAGCCCTCAACTATTGTACACACAACTGCCATTGGCACAAGGTAATTCAATACCTGAACAGTAAATTAAGCTATCAGCATGTGTCAATACTGTATGTATAAGTTCATAGATATATAGGTAGGTGCATGCCTAACTGCCCGAGGCTATTCATAAGCATAGTCAAAATGTGTCTGCTGTCTCCACCCCATTGATTAACTAACTGCCCCTCTGTGGAGCAGAGCCAATTGCAGGATCCCTGGGGTGTATCCACTGTTCCACACCCACTCTGCAAAGATTCCCTGGAGTGTTAGTGAGGGGCTTCATATAATGTAATCAGGGATGTAGTTCCAAATCATGGGGAGTACCGTGACAGGAATCTGTCACTCCAGCATCTTCTAGTTATGGTTGTGGCAAGGTGTAGCTCATTACAGTGTGTGGCTCACTGTGATATGGATTTCCATAGGTGGAGCATATCCATTAAGCCTGACTTGGACACAGCTTTGTTGGCCAGCAAATATCATCTCTGAGTAAATGAGATGCCACTGAGTAATGCAAGAGTTTATGCAGTCTGGCAGCATAGGACACATGTCTGAGGGCATTATCCCTCTTTGCGAGGTACGTTCGTGGCCGTTACAGCTGTCGGATGTGTCTTCTGTGGTACATCCAAAATGGGTTATCATACTCGATGATGGGATTGATGACTGATGAGTAAAGGGGCACAATAACCTAAGTCTGTTTAGATGCGAACCCTTAAGTAATCAGATGGCCTACATAGACGGATGTCCTAACTACTTTGCAGATATGACTGTCAAAGGAGAGATCACTATGTAATGTAGTCCCCACATACCCATTACGTCATCTGAATTATAATGTCTGCCACTCGTGTTAATATGTGTGTGTGTAGTTTCCCAAAATGGAATGACCATGCAGTATGTGGCCTTTAGCTGAAGGTCATCACTCTGACACCCTGTGTTGGTCTATGTGAGGGCCCTTGAAGGACATCTGTGACAGCTGTACTGTCAGTTATGGCTCCCAGTCTGCAGTAATCACCAAACACAGCCTGCTGTAGTCCACCTGTGTTAGCCCATACCTCTGGGAAGTATATGGCAAACAGTAGGGGTCCCAGGACTGAGTCCTGTGGGACACCAGTTGTGACTGGTCAAGAGTTGGACCTGGAGGTTGCTAGGCTTACTATGTGGGTTGTGTGTGTAAGCCTGTTGGCAAACCAACCTGGGTATGGGTGTATGTGCTGGCTGGTGAGTGTAGAAATGGCTGGTGAGTGTAGAAATAATACCTGAGTGGGGAATGGTGTCAAAACCCTTGGTGAGGTCCAGGTAGTATGTGTGAATTACCACACCCCACACCTAAAGTCTAGGTGACTGTAAGATGTCAAATTGGTTCAGTAAGAATGATCTGCATGCAATCAAGCTGATCTGGGTTGGGTCAAGTGTCTGGAGGATACCATTGTCTATGTTAATGAGTGCCATGAGTATGCACTCCATAGCCATGCAGATCAGGCTACTTAGGCTTATGGGGTGGTAGTTACCATGGTCAAGTTGTGTCACCACCGTGGTGGAATGGAATAGCTGTTGCCATGCACCAGTGAATGGCCATGTAGCCTGTGTAGAGGCTGATGTTGAATTGCTATATTAGGCGGGGGGGGGGTCACTTTGTCTTGTAGTGTCTGCAGGATGCAGTCTGGGACACCATCTGTCTCCATTGATGCTCTGTCATGCCATTTGAAAGGGCCATTACCACCTGTATGTCTCAGATGTCTGGGATACTATACGTTTTGGGTATAGTTGTAAGCCCAGTAGGGGGTGAAGCATGCTCCGAATGTATCATCAAGTGTGTTGGTGATATCAAAAGGATCAGTATATTCAGTGCAATATTGCACCAGCACAGTGCAAATCTGTTTATTACTGCTTACATCCTTGACATAGCCAAAGAAGCCTTTGTGGTCATATTCTGAATTCATGCCTATTTATCTGTGGATGTCAGCCTTGGATGATTACATGAGTAGCATAAGTATCTTGCTAATACTGGTCACGGACATCTGCATGTCTTGGGATTTGCTGTTGTTCTGGACTACTGTATTACTTCTGTTGTATAGCCTGGTATAATGCAGGAGTTCAGCAGACTGGTGTCCTTGTGTAGGAGTAGCGATTCCTGGTTTACCATTGATGGCATGAACCATACATCTTTGTAGATGCTTATATAGTGCATTTGTAACTCTGTCTGTATCTTGAGCAGTGTCATCCCTGAGCGTGGGGGCTGTGAACCCTCCCACCTCTGCCATTAGTACTGTGAATTTAGCTGTAGGAAAGGTATTCAATGTGTGTTCCTTGGGTAGGGGAGATGGTTGGGAGTGGAAATCATCAGTGAATAGTTCATGGTCAGATCTAAACAGTGACCGGTTTACCTCTGCTCTAGTGCACCTGTTGCACATGTCAGTGATTACCGCTTCTAGTATGTTTTCACCTCTCGTTAGTCCATCTACCAACTGATACAAGCCATATGAGGTAATAAATCCCAGGAAGTGCTGGGCCTGGAAGTGAATACTTGAGTAGGTTATCCAGTTAAGTCTAGGGTAGCCGACACTGACCAATAACAGGGTGTCTAGTAGGACTGTCATGTTTACCACTGTCTCCAGATAGTTGTAGTGGTGCTCCTGGGTCATGGAGGGTTATCTGTAGCAGCTCACAGTTTGCATTGCAGTCGTGGCTGATGTTAGCTGGACATGGATGATCACAGAGGTATCAATGCTGTCCCACTAACTTGGAGGTGTAGGTATCCCAATGAATATGGATACACCCCCTCCATGTCTGTGCCAATCCATGTTCAGTGGCTGAA
>NC_056727.1:324722341-324879841 GCF_019279795.1 Protopterus annectens
CCCTAGAAATACTTCTCTGAGAGTGCTGTGACTCAGTAATCTTGGTAGCACATTCTGTAACTACGTAATGCTGTAGTGTGATAAAATTATTAGGTCAGTGTCCTAATCCCAGATTTGAAAACAGTGTGTGTGTGTGTGTGTGTGTGTGTGTGTGTGTGTGTGTGTGTGTGTGTGTGTGTGTGTGTGTGTGTGTGTGTTTGTGTGTGCGTGTGTCTCTGTGTGAGACAAGTACAGTGCTTTGTAGAGTATGCACTCTCTGTACAAATCACATGACCACCTCTGTCAATCCTGCTGTTGTCACCCACCTAGGTATACACCTGTAGGTGTGCTGTAACCCAGTATTCACCGTAGCTCATGCCCTAAAAGCGTATTGCTGCAGTGTGATATGGTAGGTAGGGGTTCGTGGACAGGGCAAGCATGTGTGTTTGGCTGTCAGAGACTGTGTAGAGGTGGCTGTGAGTGTCTAACCACTGGACATGTGGGGAGGCAAATTTTGTACTTTTCCTATATGGTGTCCATCTTATGACACATTGGCCACCTCACGAGGAGTACAGCTGTCAGTCAGCCACGGGACTGTGTTGACAAGCCATACCCCTACATCTGTCAAAAGGCCTGGTGAACAAAGTATGCAACCCTACTAGTACCCGGTATATGTCCTGCACCCATGTGCCATACAAAAACACACTTGCCTAGGATATCCCGCTATGTTGCTAGTACCATGCACATTGATGAGAGATAGTAGGCATGGTGTGAATGCAGTGGGCTGCAGAGGACATGGCACCCTGTACAGTGGTACAATAGGCACATATTTGCAGACATTGCGCCTTCACTATGTTCCCCACTGGATGCCTGCAACATATGTGGTGCCATCAAATGTGATCCACAGAGGCCATACAATGCCATACACATGTGTCATGTACGGACCAGTGCCACTGACACCAGGGAATAGCTGTATCATACTATCAATGCAGGTACAGGGTTGACCTGCTCACTATAAGCAGGTTTTGCCACAGCAGGCCAGTATTGGCATATCGGGGGATAACAGTCTGTGTACACAACATGTGCCTGCCAAACCAGGTACACCTGTACATGTCACTGTATAGTATTGTAGGACATGCACATCCCAGGCAATGTCCATGTGAAGGACTATCAAACACAGACATGCATTGCAAAGCTATGGCCATACACATTGGCAACCAGGATGTTAGGGCAGATCTTGCAGTATCCATCTGTGTGGGACATTGCAGACACTACACCCCTGTACTGCACTGCACACCATTGTCGGGTGACATGATGCCAATGATCACCCCTCACCAAGTCTTGTACAGCCATCTTGCACAGCCAACCACTACACACCCATGAAGCAATGCATACATGCATGTCAGTACTGGCACCTTGTGCCTGCATGTGGGTTATGATGCTCCCAACCACAGTCACTCCCAGTATAACCCTTATTGGCATACCAACAGATGTCAAACACTTTCACATGCCCTAGCCCATAGAACCTCCAGATATCCCCTGTGGTGCATGTAGTCCTGTGCATTACTGCAGTGCGGCAAACTAAGTAGTCAGGTTGTGTATTTATGGCCCTGGCAAAGAGTGTTAATGCGAGTCCATTAGAGAGTGTGGTTGTGGTGACAATGGCATCCGTTCACATGGACAGCCATGTGTGCCACACCTAATGTATGTCTACTATATCTCTGTTGAAGGTGTCTCACACCTACATACATATATGTTCTTACAGCACAACAACATGTCGGCTTTGTGGCACATGTAGTAATGTCATGCACATGTAATAGTAATGACTAGTCAGTCAGGGGTTTGACTCCTGTACTGTTAGGTGTGTGACAGACGATGCTTAAGGTGAAGTCTCCAAGGCCTTCTCTGGTGTACTTTGCCTGTCCCACCCACACACTCTCTGGTGGATATGGAGGTGTACACCTGCTCAGCAGCAGCATGTGTATTGTAAGTGATGGACATGATGAGGTGATGGCCTCTGCACCTATTACAGTCCTCCACTAACTGATTGCATGTGGAACAGCTGTTATGGTGTTCCCATAGCCATTCGCATGATAAACACAGTACACTATCTAGGAAAAACATGTTGGTATTTGGCCATGACAGTCACTGTAAGTGGTACCTGGATGTGTTGTTCTGAAATGGCATTGCAAATGATATCTGGATGTTCCTCAAACATTGTACACAGTGGGAAATAGCCTAAAGACAGGAGGGTGATGTGCCACACATGACTACAGCATGTAAGTGTAGCTATGCTGCATTGAGACTACTGCCTGTTTAACATGTGTGTGGTAATGGCTATTCTGCATGTTTTAATACAGACATGGCAATACTCTGTTCATGAGGGATCCCTATCTGTAGGGCCATCTGTGAACTGGTCAGTGTGTGGAACCATTTGTTTCCTGTGTTACACACTGAACACACATCTGTGCACAGCAGGAGCATAGTGTGAGGATTGCAGACAGTACATGATGATAGGGATGTGTTACTGCCATCGCATCCCTGACTGGGCATATGTCACATGAAACAGTAGTATGACAGACACTGTCTGGGGTTCCCAGTGACAAGCCAATAATAGGCAACTGTTCATAGTTGTGGTCACACGTCTACTACACATTGTACAGATGGCATGCAGTATATATGCATGTGTTGTGCTCCCTCTGCAAATGTATACCATCTGTTCTGTTGGGTTGATGATGATATCTATGCATACTGTTGTAGGTAATCCTGTATGCTGTTGTCTATCACTAAGTCATATGTGGGTTTAAACTGCCCCACCATAGGATGAATGGGTTGGGAGGTCCCGGCAGAAACTCCTGTCCCACTTCAGCTGACCATGGCACTGGGCACCAGCACATCTGCTTTCTTTTGACTCTGCACCACCTTCTGGAGGTACCACCACTGAGGATGGGGCATGTCCCCCCTGGGATCAGGACCAGGCAGGTACATGTCTGCTGTTGTGTGGTCTCGGACGTGTTGCTTTGTTGTCTCACTAAGGGGTTACAAAGCCAGATATGCAAGCTCAAGGGCAGAGTGTCACTTTTACAGGGTGATGCTGCCCCTCCTGGACAGTCCCCAGCACTGCCTCCTTTGCAGCTGTTTAGGTGCAGTGGTGGCTGCCCATTGCTGGGGACCTCCATCCCACTGTTCCCATGGGCTTGTGAATGCCGAACACTCATCCCCGTCTGAGGTGTGTCCCCACACATTTCATATACCGACCCTGTATGCTGTCGTCTGTGATCCTTTCTTATCTATCCTCCACAGCCATACCTACTCTTCTTCCCCCACATCCGACCCTCACCCTACGGAAACATAAGGCCAATCGGCTCCTAGGACAACATCTGCCCTATACATAGCTGTCCATTCACACACATGCCCACTGGACACATGTAACCCTTGTAGTATGCATCACAACATACTCCTGTTATCCTCACCCCTGTCCCTCAGGTGCATGATCCTGGTATGCACATCACAAATGGTCCAGGTACACAAGATGAAGACAACCCCATTGTACACACAACACTACCGGTCCCTCTATGGTTACCCCATTTACCTTTATCATGATGATGATGTTGCACACAGCGCCTTGCAAGAGTACTGTTCACACATAATGATTGGACAGGTACTGTTGTGTTAATGTACATTACATGCACAAAGTGATGTATATGGCCAATGTACAACTGTTTGTGTGTATGAATGTCACGCCTGTCTTTAGGAGTCTTGAGATTACATAGAACAACACCACTACATAATACAGGCATCGCTGGTGTTTCCCATTTCATTCGTTTGTAATGCTTTGTTGCCACATGGTATGTTCCTGATATATCTCTATATATGTATGTACCTATATGCTGGACATAAACACTCACATATACATCTACATGATGGGATACATTCCTATACTGTTGAATGACTGCGCTGTATGATATGTTTGTGGTACTGTCCTTTGTCTGTATATCTGCCATGGCGTATTAGTAAATCACATTAGCTGTGTGTGCAGGGTCCTAGTTCCAAGCCTTGCAGAGGACGTTTATTTGCTTGCAGGGCAAACAAGGCCAATGGATACGGAGGGAGTAAGGCACATTAAAGCAGTTGTGAGCAGGTGTGCATGGGTTTGCGTGGTGTTAAGCAATGCTAACCTCTGGTTATAGCTTCTTACACTCGGTTAGCCTCTACATTGCTTTACCAGTGCAATACTCGCATACTGGTAGCCAAACAGGCTTACACCCGCTCACTCCCACACTTGCAAATGCAATGATATTGGTGCTTGCATCTGACACTCACATCCCTGGGTGAGAGCGAGGACCACAATATTACCATGTGATGCCTATTACATCTGATTACATGCGTACAGTATCAGAAATTGCTGCCCATTAGGCGACGGCATGCCATTCAACTGTACTGAATCAGCGGCCTGTCCAGTGATTTATTCATATTATTTGTGTGTTCCTCTTACAATCTGCTCCCATCTGGCTGATACATGGGAACCGAGACTCTTCAATACAGACAAGTAATTGGGTTTTGGGACCCACATCCGTCGGCCGAGTCATGCTAATGCATACCTATTATAGGGTTACCACCTTTTCAATTGCCCAAGGTTGGACTTTTATGTAGAAACGTCAGATTTTGCAGGGCAAAACATACCCACAGCCAGTACAAAGGAAATAACTTCACTGTTTTGCCTAAATAAAAGCTTATACTTGTAGCATTATAGTTACTTATTCTGTTTCTTATAACATTTAGGTGTTTCAGATACAAAATCATTGTTTTATGCAACTACTACAGACAATATAGGAAATCTTTGTCGTAAAATCTCAAGACATTTGCCATATTTTCAATTATTTTGCAGGACACAATTGCCCAAAGGGGACTGTCCCTCACAAAGGTGGACAGGTGGTAACCCTAACCTATTATTCTATCATCTTTCTAAGGTAGTCAGTGGAATATGCGCTTTCTGTCACTATCAGACCTCTCATACAAATGGGGAAGAATGAACACTGAATCAGGGACACTGCATAACAACATCAGGGACACATTTAGAAGTTTGGTGCTATTAACCTGACACATTGACAGACCCAAAGCATATGTATTCATACACATTGTCTGAGGTACATGCTGTTTATCACTCTTACATGTTGTCGTTATTCATTACGTATATTCCACCACCTTTCCTCCTAATATCACTAGTTCTAGGAGGGTTTAGGTGGGACAGAGTTAGATTCTGAGTCATAATCACGGATGTCCCTGTTAATCAGGGATAGTTCAATGGTATGGTCCCTATGTGTTCCCCCAGTGGTTTACAGACTATCCACTGGATATGCTCTTAGGGTTTGGGAGGTATGGGCATCTGCTATGCCCACATTGGAATATTACTTATATCCACAGGGCGGTCCTAATACGGCTCTGCCAGCCAACACCTACTCACCTAGGCCCATAATTGCATACCCATAGTTCCCCTACCTGCCACTCCTCTACAGCACTCATCCTTACTGTGGGTGCAGGTGGGGTATAAACACACCACTACACACTGCCCACTCTACCCGTGTTGGGACACATGTCATACGTTGTGTCAACCCATGTGTTATCAGACTTGTACAACCTACTGGTCCGTGTACATCTACAGCCTGGTTGGAGAAATCATTACAGGGCCTGGCTCTGGTCATTCATTTTTGGTGTCCCACAAGGGACATCGATGTCTATTTTTCAAGTGTAGACCTTGCAGATCTCTCGCATTGGTAGTTTCCTGCTGGTGGTCTGGGAAGCAGTGGTGTATTTACCTTCATTGTGTGTCTGTATGTCTCACTGGCCTAGCTGGGGTGGTGAGGGGTGTTGCTACATGTTACACGTTTGTTTATTGGACCTCCCACCAACATATGTCTGGCCTGTGAACATATGTCACCCGTAACTGATGTATCATATCTTAGCCATATACATGTGTATATTTACTGTAATATATATATATATATATATATATATATATATATATACAGATATAGCTGCATATGTATGCATACATGTATATTCATATCTTGCTGTTTTTATATATATATATATATATATATATATATATATATATATATATATATATATATATATATATATATATATATATATATATATATATATATATATATATATATATATATATATATGTGTGTATATATATATATATATATATATATATATATATATATATATATATATATATATATATATATATATATATATATATATCAAATCTAGCGACATATGGGTCTATGGTTGTCTGCATATGTATATACTCATATGTGGGTATGTATCTGTATTCTTTTTCTGTATGTATACATTCATACTACGGCCAGGGAGAAGCATATCTCTATCTTGCTATGGATAGATATACACACATAGCTCTACATATATACATCTACATCTGGTTATTCCGTTCCTTGCCATATAGATTACACTTTGCTTTAGTGGGTCTCGCAGTGGGTGTGGCTTTTCATTGGGCGATGCCTCTGCCCAATGAACACATTCACTTGCATCCTTAGGGCTGTCCATATTGGCCAACATCAGCCAACACTTGCACACCTAGACCCATAAGTAGCCACCCATAGTTCCCCCACCCTCGCCTCCTCAACAGCACCCATCCTTACTCTGGGACCTGGTCGGTTCTGGACACACCACTACCTGCTGCCCACTCTCCACTTCATGGGACCCATTTCATAAAATTGTCTCAGCCCATGGGTCATCAGGGTTACCCACCCTTGTATTCTGAGTCTGTATACACCACAGACAAGATGGACAATCTATCACATTTGTATTGTTTTTCCAATTTTTGGGGTATCCTGCAAGGGACTTTCCAGTATGTGTTCCATGATTAGAATCCACAGGTGCACTGTCCCCCATCCCCTGGTTGTATCCTGCCTGTGGTCTGGGGAGCAGTGAACACTTTACATTGATTGAGTGTATAGTTCCCATGTCTGGCTGTAGGGGGGGGTGGAAGGGCATGCTGCGTGTGTCATATGTCTTGCCTGGGCTCCTCACTTCCATTGCCATAGCCTGTGAACATATGTCATTCCTGTGTGCTTTTTCCTATCATAGCCGTATATCTCTATATATCTATGCACACACACACACACATATATAGATATATATATGTATTTATGTATTTATATATATATAAGTATATGTGTGTATATATATATATATATATATATATATATATATATATATATATATATAATCTATATATATATATATATGTATGTATATATATATATATATACGTATATGTATGTCTGCAACCATATATATGTATATATATATATATATATATATATATATATATATATATATATATATATATATATATATATATATATATATATATATGTATATATATATATATATATATATATATATATATATATATATATATATATATGTGTGTGTGTGTGTGTGTGCGTGTCTGTAAACCAATACATTCCCCGCGCATATGCACTTACACATGTGTAATGGTGTTTATATATGCTTTACCTGCATACTAGTGCCTTATTCATTATGACACCAACACTTCACTCCAGTTATCTTGTAATCGGTATTTAGCATGTTATACAGTGGACAGATGTCGCAATATGTTCATGTATGGATTACCGATAGTAATTGGAATGTGATACAGTATGATTCGGTACGAGAATGTCTGTTCGTTAGGAGGTTGCTCTAACGAATGCACTATTGCTGTGCCACTCCATATGCATATATACCCATATACCCATGGCTCCTGGTTCCCCAAACACACCCCAATGTTTCCCTAACACCGCTGTCATCAATTCTCCTGTTGGATTTGCAGTGTATCGACACCACTACACACTGGCCACACCCTACTCCTATAGAGCCATCTCATCGGTTTACTCACTCCATGCATCCTCCGACCTCCCATACATTTAGTCCATGAACATTGGTGACGTGAGCGACCAAAGGAATACTATTTGCAATTATTGGGCTGCTCCACATGGAACACACAAGTGTTTATGGCAAGAGTAGACTCTATACTTCATTACATCCTTAATCCCATTAACATGATACTACAATTCCTTAATCTGTATGGCTATGCGGTATTGCACACATTACACATGGGAGCCTAATTATGTACGTATTCAGCGTATTTCCTTTACAATTAGACCGGTTTAGTACTTGGCGTTGCCGTAGTGGGCAGATCACAGGAATGACTCCATGTGTGGGGAAACCCTCACATTTGATCATTGTCAGCACAGCACTGACTTAGGACACTGTACACGCCTCTGCATTGTAGCAGTTTTGTCCTGTCCCTCTTCTGCACAGCCTATTATTCCATCTACTGTTGATGTTTGTATTTGCACATTCCTATTATTTATGTCTACAAATGGAATGCATGTGTTACAGAGAATATACTTCTACATATTGATGTCTGCATGTGTGTATGTATATATACCTATTACAAACTAGCTAACCTACGCAGGGCGGTCCAATTAGAACTGGACCATCCAATCCTGACACACCTGGATCCATAATTTCATACCCATAGTTCCTCCACCCCACCTGTGTTCAACTTACATGCGTAACTTCCGTTATCCACTTGTTATCGCAGCCATGACACACCTCCAAATATTGCCCTCTCCAAAGCATTAGAGGCCCTACACATATGTTGTCCCACCTCGTGTATTCTCAGGCTCTCCCACTATTTAGTCTTTGAACATACCAGCGCTTGTGTAATGGTAGGAGGGCTAAACGCTCTTAATACTTTTTGAGTAGTCCCAGCAGGGACTATCATCTGTCTGTGTGTAAAGTAGACTTAGCAATTCAACTATGTTGCTCTCACTGGTAATATCCTGCCTGTGGTGTGTGTAGCAGTGCTTTTCTCGCTCTTGGCCAGCGTGATAATGCATATGCTGACTGCACTGTATGATACTATAGTTGCTGTTGGTTCCCTTCTCATCCCTTGTCTTTGCGTTCTTGTTACGACGTTCATTTGTCATTTATATATATATATATATATATATATATATATATATATATATATATATATATATATGTGTGTGTGTGTGTGTGTGTATTGCTATATATATATATATATATATATATATATATATATATATATATTTATTAAATCTGTACATACTCATATACATTTCCTATGCTGGGCACTGCTTATACCTGCGCAAGCGCAGTCGCATATGCTTACTGTTTGTTATATATGTTTACTGCTGCTTATTTGTGGTTACTTGCGCCTTATTCATTATGACAGTACCCCTTTGATTGAAATGATCTGGTTAAAAGTCCCATGCAATACTCAAGTTCACTTTTACATTATTATGTCGGTTTTACAGCAGGACGACATTAATTCCACATGGAAAATGATATGTGCTATATTCGAACTTAAACCGTGATTGCCCGTTCATTAACTCATTCACTCCAGAGCAGCTCAGGAAAAGCTGCCTGCTTAATTCCACCATAGGAACAACAGTGCAGCCTAAGCTCATTTTCAGAAAATCCATTTGTAATACTATACAGAAAACAAATGCTCATAACTCTTTAACTATAACAGCGACACTAAAAAGTTAAACGCGAAAGTTGTTCAGCAGACACTGACCTTTCCAACAGTGTAAATGTTGATAGTGCATATCAAAGTCATAATTAAATATTTGGCAAGGAATGCTGATATTGTGCAATATTTTTAACTTTTTGGAAAAGCAAAGCACAATATATTGGTCTATGTACCATGCAGACCCATACAATTTGAATTTAATTTGTTAGTATGAATGTCAGCTTTAAAATGATACTTTAACCATAACTGTGTGACGCTCCTTTCATGAGATATTCACAGAAATATGATTAGTATATTATTTCTCATAATTGATAAATAAACAAAGCATAATATCTCATAACCTGTAACAGACAGAGCCTACATATCAGCATAAAAGTTGTGCATCTGAATGTCAGCTTCAAAATGACACATCATTTGTGCGATTACCATGCTCCCTTGCAAAGATATGGGCATAATAATGAGAAGTATTGTAAATGTATAATTTTCAAATTCGTACAAGACTAAACAAACTGTGATATCGGTACGTGTGTACAGTGCCTAAACACAGTTCTTTTACCATGTTGTAAGGAGTAACACTATCTTCAAAATGATGTATTACTTCACACAATGTGGTGCTCCCTTGCAAAGTTATTTACCAAAATATGAAAAAAATCATAATTTGCATAACCTAAGTCGGAAACAAACTTTGATATCTGCCTATGAGTACAACATACAGGTACCATTCTTTCACCATGTTAGAACTATAAATAATCTTTTCAAAATGAGGTATTACTTAGCACATTCAGACACTCTCTTGCAAAGTTATTTACCAAAATATGAAAAAAAAAATCATAATTTTAATAACCCAAGTCCAAAACAAACTTTGATATCTGCACATGTGTCAAACATACTGGCACAATTATTTTACCATATTAGAACCAGCAATGCTGTCTTCAAAATGAGATATTACTTGGCACATTCAGATGCTCCCTTGCAAAGTTATTTACCAAAATATGAAAAACAATCATAATTTTAATAACCTAAGTCCAAAACAAACTTTGATATCTGCACATATGTCAAACATACTGGCACAATTCTTTTACCATATTAGAACCAGCAATACTGTCTTCAAAATGAGATATTACTTGGCACATTCAGATGCTCCCTTGCAAAGTTATTTACCAAAAAATGAAATAAAAATCATAATTTCCATAACAGTTATTTGCCAAGCTCAGAGAAATTAATTTTACACAACACATTTCATAATAGTGTTTTACTTACTATACTGGTCTGACTTGGTCATGGGTGTTTTCCATTCTTCTCACAATCATGCATGGCTCTCCTCACACCATTGTGGAGGTTGGTCAAGAAGCACGCAATGCCCTCCTCAGTTAGGTGAATGCCATCCCTTCTGAACCAGAGAATATATTCCCTTCCAGTGACTCCCAGAACAGAAGAAGACAGTCTTATCTTATCTGCAATAAAGCATGGGTAGACACTGACAAGGGTGCCCAGCTAGGGCACATGTAAAGAGAATAAGCAGGGTAAGGACCACCGCTCCACTAATATGCCAAGGACAGGCATGGGGCTCCAGATGTTGGTTATCTGTAGTGTCCCATAGCTGTGCCGGCTGCCCACTCAGACTGCTGATACCACTATGGTCTCATGATCTCCTTCAGTGTCAGCAGTCTGCCTTACCTCTGCCTTTTCTCTTTACATGTGCCCATTCAGCAATGGACCTTAGGGATGAGGGACTGAAGTAACTCACTAATTGCTGTCCTGACCTTCATACATTTACTACTCTCACCTACATATGCTGACTACACCTGAAGGCAGGGAGACTGAGTGGAGAGCTACATCAAGGCAACATGTCAAAAGACCAATACTGACCCAGGCTGTGGGTTGCTGTCTATGTGATAATTTGTGGTACTTTGTTTCTCTCATAGGTGTTATAAAATTCCTGTAACTGGTGATTAGCATGTGAAAGCTTATCAAGAAAATAAGATGAACATACAGGTTCGCAAACTGGAAGGAGACCTGTCTCAAGGTACATTTGCAAATTTGGCACAGGGTTACAATTAATAGGTGCACTTTATTCTAGATAAAGTTCACTACACTGTCTCCCTCATTAATTTTTATTTAATTTCTCATCCATTTACTGACTTGTTCAGACACATGGAGGTCATCTCTGATCTGTTACAGACACTTCACTATCTCTCAATTGTCGAGAGTTTCGCCTCATGGTGTGTCCCTCATAAAATGTGATTTTTATGGCGAATCAATGAGAAATGAATTCACTAAATGACGACAGGTGTTTCAGTTTCAGACTTCATATCCTTCAGAAAATGCATGATAATACAAAAACTTTTATTTTAGCAACTTAAGTTTATAACAGCAATATGTAAAATGTCTTTAGGGATTTGTCTCCCCATTATTTTTGACTTTGTCCAGATTTGTACTAAGACGTGAGATCTGTGGATGTGTTATCAATTTTCCTCCAGTGTTACTTTAAAAAAAAAAAAAAAAACAGGACTTTTTAAAAATGCAGGTACTAAAAAATTAGATCAAAGATGAAGGCACCAAGGGAAATGTGAACAAGTGATCTGTGCTAAATATAATAAACAAATATAAAATGAAAGGACAGCTTAGCACATCCCAATGGATAACTCACTGTGCACCAGGCAAGCTTTTCACAAAGTATCACCAAGGTGGCATCCTGAAATATTTCCGCTCACTTCAAGTACTAGAAACACCACTCAAGGACACAAAAGTAATCTATTTAAAATAACTGTCTGTTACACTCACTATCCACTACTATCCTTTATTTCCAATCAAATATTAAAAATACACAAAACATTTAAAACCATTGGGCGGATTCACGAAGGCTTACACGGAGTTTAAGAGTAGTGTAAGCCTCCGTGTAAGCCTCCCGATCAAGGAACAGCCCAAACCTCCGTGTAAGAGACAGCTAAAACGTCTCTTACACGGACTGGGCATGGAAATGCTCAATACCTCATTTGCAGCTCAAAGATATGCAAATGAGGTATTTGAGCGATCCAGGAAGCCCAAACCAGTCCTTGTAACGGACGTTTTAGCTGCAGAAATGTACTCAGCTGACAACTGAGTACATTTCTGCAAAATTGACAACGGAGCTATGTCAGCTCCAAATAAAGGGTGCATATGTGTCATCTAGCATGCCAATGGCCAAATATGTGGCCATTGGCATTAAAAAGTGATGCAAAATTATTTTTTTTCGGGGGATTTTGATGTTTAACTGCAGCGCACACCCATGCAAATGAGGTGCGCTGCTTAAAAGTGAAAACCGAAGCTTATAAGCTCACAATTGTGGGTTTTATGTATTACATGGAATGACAATGCAGGGACTAGCAGACCAAAAACAATATGGCCACCGTGTAGTGGTTGCCAAGGGGGGGAAGCTCAGTGTAAGAGATGTAACTAAACATTACTAGGCAATCCTATGTAAATGAGGGTTACAATACTGAATCACACTGCCACATAGGTAATGAGCACTTTCCGAGTAGTGTAAGAGTTACAGAAGGGGGAGGAATAGAGTAAGAGGTAGGTGACATCACGGGGGGAATGATAGAAATAAATGTATCACATTGGAGGGCAGTGTAACGTGACAGATGACAGACAGACATCAGGGAGAGAGGTGTGTCCCAACAGAACACCAGAACACTAGGAAAGTCAAGAAATAAAGGGTGTACACTATCCCTACACTCAAACTTTCTTGATATACGTGCATGCGCGCGTGTAAAGCAGGCTCACCATGTGGGAGCGTGTTGCAAACCGTTTAAAACGGTTTGGGCGGGCATGCACATGTGTAAGGCAATGTAAACATCAGGAAGCCTGTTGCCTGATGTATAAGGCTGTGTGCGTGCGTTTTACCATGAATCAGCCAAGTCCAAACCGTGTAAGTATGTGTGCGCACGTTTAAGTCACTGTGAGCGTGCTTATGCTGGTGTGCACATTGCTCCCCCTGAGGAAACAGAGAGGAAAAAGGAAACAACCAGATTACAAGGAAGCTGCCAGAGAATACTGCTGGAGTTAATTGGTGATAACAATTAGAAGCAGGCAATTACACAGGCAGACTAGAAGCCCAACCCAGCACTTAAAACACTGCAACCAGCAGTGCAGGGTGTTTCTCTCAAGAGATACTGCAAGAAAGGAGTAAGCTATCAGAATTGAAAACTGAAAAAGCTGAACTCAGAGCAGAAATGCTAGGGGCTACCATAGCTGTTATAATCAGGCATAAGCAAATTGCTGAGGGTGGTGACAATGCAGATGCTGACAGACAACCCAGAGTGAGGAGAAGGAGAAGAGTATACAGGCCCAGGGTCACCTACCATGGGTTACATGAGCTGGAGATAGTAGAGTGCTACAGAGTGGACAGAGACCTTCTGCAGCAAATTGTTGAGCTGTGCAGGCCACGCCTCACACACAGAACCAACAGAGGGGAACCCATCCCAGTGGAAACCAAGGTATGTGTTGGCCTAAGAATACTAGCAACAGGTACCTTCCAGAGACCAACTGGTGATATGATGGGGATATCACAGGCATCAGCCTCCAGGGTACTGCACCAGTTCCTGTCAGCACATGTCGGTGATCATGTATATTTCCCCAATGCCCGTGAGGTATTGGCCAGCAATATGCATCTCTTCCAGCAAATAGCGGGATACCCTGAGGTACTGGGTGCAATAGACTGCATGCACATACGCATCAAAGCACCAGCCGGTGAGCGGGGTAGAGCCTATATTAACCGCAAGGGATTCCCCTCCATCTACTGCCAGGTCGTGTGTGATGCCCAGGGCATAATAATGAATGTGTGTGTTGGCTGCCCTGGGAGCTACCACGATTCCCACATCTGGCATCTGATGCAGCTGTACCAATCATTTGCCAGTGGGGACTTCCCACACGGACACCTAGTGGGGGATGCAGGTTATGCACTTGAGCCGTGGCTAATGACACCCATCAGAAATGCACACACACCTGAACAGGAACGCCATAATGAGGCACACGCACAAACACGTAATGTCATAGAGCATGTGTTTGGGCTGCCCAAGCCATGGTTCCGGTGTCTGGGCACATCTGGTGGAGCCTTGCAGTACACACCAACTACATGTACCCAAATGATCATGATATGTGCTATGCTACATAATATGATCCTGCGGAAACAGCTGCAGCAGGACCAGCATAGGGCTGGGCCAAACATACCCCCACCAATGCCAAGGCCACCACAGGCAGAGGATGACTCAGAGGAGGAACAACCTGACCTTGCCCCAGTAGGCAGAAGGAGGCATGCCCAGTACGCCCTGGCCTTGGCAAAGAGGCAACTCATAGCACATACACTGGCTCAGTAGGAACACTGGGACTGATACCCCCTCCGACTCACTCATATAGTAACATGGACACCTAACATGACAAAACCTGCTTCCAAACATGTACAGGGAGTGTAGTATGTGCATCCAACAGAGGCAGCCCTGCAGCACCACCTGAGGCATGAATGCCATGTGTTAAGTAATGTAACAGCATGAACCATATGCACACCTGAGGACCCTGACTAACATCCACCCTCACCAATCATGAACCACAAAAACACAAACCCACCTTCATAGGTACCACAAGGGATAGGAACCTAGATGCAATGCTACCCAATGCCAGAAGTATAAACAGCAAGATGCATGCAGTGTAAACGCACACAGTATAGAGAATGCAGATATCAGTGCTGTAATAGAAAACTGGGTCAAAGCCCACATCAGCACCCTAACACTACCAGGTCACACCTCATACAGTGATGTACAGCTGCAAAACATGGAACAAGCTACAAAACGAGGGTGACTAGCAATAAATGTCATGGATAACCACACCCCCATGTTGGTACCACAACAAGAAGCAGCATGGATTAGCCATGGTCAAATACCAATGGCTAAAACTGCCTACCACTATATAGCTTGCTGCAGACCACTGTCCTAATAGCAGGAACTGCACCAGGCCTACGTTGGAATACATGAAGATATCAAGCCCCCCAAACCACATTATATTGCTTGACTGAAAATACCTACACATACACCATAGTTTCATAGTTTCATAGCTTACTATTAGGCTATCTGCCCTAGTGCATTTATAAGCCTAGCCATAGTGATGTGGCTATTGCCACCCCTTATAGTGGTAATAAGTGTACAGAATAGATTCCGAATATTGTGCCTCTGACTTAGTAGTGACACATTATGACCCCTTTACTTAATCGAATTAATTGACTGTGCCTCTGTCTAGTAGTGACACAGGGTGGACCCCTGGGGTAAACCTACGATCTCACATCCACTTGTCCAGATTTCTCTTGAAGAGAGTCAGTGAGGGACTCTGTGAGGGACTCTGTTTAACATGAACTGGGATTCTGTGTTAGAGTGTGAGAAGCCTCTGAGTTATGAATCTGTCCCTCCAGCATGTTCTATACATGTATGTGCTGAGGTTCAAATCTTTAGCTCTCATGGTTTTGGTGGATTTGGATTGCTTGCAGTGGAGCATGTCCATCAAATCCTGATTGGACATGGTCTTGTATGTCAGGCATAGGTCACCTGTAAGTAGGCAGTATGCTACTGAATAGAGCTGGATTTCCTTTAGTCTGGAAGCATATGACATGTATTGTAGACCCTTGATCCTCTTGGTAAGGTACTTTTGGGGTCTCTCCAGCTGTTGCAAGTGCTGGGTGAGGTACATACGAAATGGGGCTTTGAATTCAATCATGGGCCTGATAAGGGAGAAGTATAGGGGTACAATGACCTCCTTTGATCTGGATGGAAAACCCTTCATGATAAGGTGGGCAAGATAGAAAGTCTTTCTAACCACTTTGGCAACATGGGTGTCAAAAAAGAGGTCACTATCTACATGGGTCCCCAGGTGTCTGATTTTTTTTTCTGTGCTCAGTGGGTTGCTGTCTATGTGTTAATTTGTGGGTACTTTGTTCCTCCCAAAGGGGATGACTACACATCAGTTGCATTCAGTTTCAGGCCATGATTCCGGCACCAGCTATCTGTTTTTGTGAGGGAATTCTGTAGGATGTGTGTGCCGGCTGATGTATTCACTATGGTGCCTAGGTTGCAGTCATCTGCAAACTGTGTCAGCCATAACCCTCCTATGTTTGCTTTCACATCTGTAAAGTAAATGCCAAATAAGAGGGGTCCCAGGACAGATCTCTGTGGGACACCACTTGTGACTGGCTTTGAATCTGACAAGGCACCTGCAATGTCAACTTTATGGGTTCTGTTCTTTAGCCATTTTGCAACCTATTCTGTGATATGTGGATTTATATTTCAGCTGTTGAGCTTGTCTATGATGCCTGAGTGGGGTATTGTGTCAAAGGCCTTAGCCAAGTGCAGGTAGGCTGTGTGGACCGCTTAGCCCTCATCAATGGCCCTACTGACAGTTTCAAAATAGTCAACTAGGTTCAAAAGGCAGGATCTGCCCTTTACAAAGCTGAACTGGGTGGGATCAAGAGTCTGTAGGTCACCAGTGTCTCTGTTTAAGAGCTCCATAATGACTCTTTCCATAGCTTTGCAGACAAGGCTGGTTAAGCTTGTGTGGTGGTAGTTCCCAGGGTCTGTGGAGGCATCTCCTTTGTGGAGTGGGACCACTGTTGCTGTACGCCAGTGTTCAGGTACATATCCTGTAGCAAGGCTAAGGTTAAATATCACTTTTATATACGGGTTTAGCTCCTCTTGGAGTCCACGTAGCACGCAACTAGGGATACCATCAGGTCCCATTGATGCTGTGTTTTTGTCTTTGCTGAGTGCGGCTCTCACATGGACATCTGAGATGACAGTGAGGTTACATTCAGCTGTGATAACTATCATCTTTTGGGGGTGAGGGAGGGAGAAAATTGCACTGAACCTGTCTGCCAGAATGTTGCCAATATCTGTCGGGTCACTGAAATTTATGTTGTTCTGTACCAACTCTGAGCATATCTGAGGGTTCCCACCCTGGTTTCTGACATAACTGAGGAAGGCATTGTGGTTATCTTTATTGTCTTTGGTGATTTTTGTCTCAAAGTTGACCTTGGATGTCTTTATGAGAGAATGTAGCTTTTTACTTGTGCTGATCACAGCTGCCTTCCCTTTAGGAGACTTAGCTCTGTTTTGCATTAGTATCCTTCTTTTGTGATACAGTTCGTTTATGGCTGGGGTCCACCAGACAGGCCACTTTCCCTTGGTGGAGAGGGTCTTGGTTTTATTTGTGATTGCATGGTCCATGCTTTCTTGGAGATGTCTGTAGAAAGCGTTTGTGAAGGAGTCACCATTGTGTGTTGTGGTTTCCACTGGCCCAGTGTGCTTAAAGGATACCATCTCAGTCTGAAGAAGTGTGAAGTCAGCTTTTGAGAAGTTTGTCACTATACTCTTTGTATTATACTAGCACCGACACATTTGTAGCAAATTTCCCAGAATCCATCAAACAAAATGGACATGCAAAATGTAACACTTCCTCAAGAGGGGTAAGCATACTGGATGTGATAATCAGAAATATGTGTACTGGATGTCAAGATGAGAAGTGTATCCCTCACTGGTAAGACCAGACCATAGAATAATCACACTGTAGTTACACATCCCGACCCCAGTCCCTGGCCAGAATACCACAGTGAAACACATGTATAAAGCATAGCGTGCACCCCTACAAACCAATGTGGAATCCATGAAAGGCCCTGTGCAAGTCCAGAATATGGGACACACTGCAGAACATGTTATACAGGCATTCCATGAACACAGCCAAGAGTGCTTGGAGTCTGCAATCACAAATAACAACAAGACACAATGCCATACACCCAGGCATCTGGCATGCTGGACTTCAGCAATTACTAAACCATTGAAGAGAATGAGGAAGCTACCACATGATAGATCAAACATAAAAAGTGAAGTAATCAGTGATCATTAGTATGGCAATAAAATGTGTCCACACATACAATCCATTAAGGTCAGGCAAAACAAGTAGAATCTGTGAATCCAGAGGCAATGTGACACCTGTCCCAAGTACACACACAACAACAACTCACCCCAATAAATACAAATATATGTGATAGACACAACCAGGTAGCCAAACCGGAGCCTGAGCACCCCCAAATCAGTACTGTCAAAACTAGTCAGGAGGACAAGGTAACCACATACACCACAAACCCAGTCCCACATAGACCTACAACTGTAAACCAAACACATAAACACAAAAACATTCCCAGAGGCCCTAATTACAAACACACAACACCAACACAAGCCTCCAAAGCAGACACCCAATAAAACAACCTCCAGACATAACACATGTAACACATAGTACACAAAGCTGGTGTGCCAAAGTCACAGGACAGAAGGAGAAACAACATGCCTGATACAGTTGTAATAGGTGACTCCATAGTGAGACATGCTGCTGTTCCAGGGATGGCTTGCACCTGTTACCCATGGGCATCTGGATATTGCCTAAGGCTTTTGCAACCTACAGAGATCCTTTTGTAGGCAAGGCCGAAAAGACTAACCCACCACCATAGAAAACAAAACTGGAAAGAAACAGAAGGGTAATGCTGATCAATGCCAGACGTGTAAACCTCACTATGCATGCTCCTGAGGCCCTCCCCAGTATGGAGAACATCGATGTCTGTCCAGTGATAGAAACCTGCTGCAAGCCTCATGACAGCACACCAGCACTACCAGGTAATACCACATATCATGTGTTATGGCCACAAAACCTGGAACAAAACATAAAAGGAGGGTGAGTATCCATATTCAGCTCAGACACCTATACGTCCAGTTAACTGACAATGCTTATGTCATTGCAGTCCACCCATGTGCAACTAACCATAGGTAAGACTGCTGTACAGTCTGTAGCATGCTACAGACCACATTCTCACACACAGGAACCCCACCCCGCTGTCCTGAAGACAGTGGACAGTATGAATGTACCACCAAATACAAAACAAGGTACACACAAATTACCACATAGGTGGTAAACCATTATGTATGGAAGGAGTAATCAGGGACCTAGTGACACAAGTGGACAGTAACCTGTTATGTGACAGTCACATTGCCAATTTGGCTAGGAAGACTGTCTATATTGGACACTGTATCATGAAAGGATTCACATCTACTTCAACAAAGGTCATTGTGCCCCTATACTTTTCCCTTATCAGACCATAATGTAGTACAATGCCTCATTTGGGATGTACATTACCTGGCACCTGCAGCAGTTAGAAAGACCTCAAAAGTACCTCACCAAGAGTTAGAAAGGGTCTCAAATATATGTCATATGCTGCCTGGCTGTAGACACCACAGCTGAATGCAGTCACATACTGCCTACACAGAGGCATTGTATGTCTGTTGTACAAGTCCATGTCCAACACAGAAGTAATGGACATGCTCCACCCCAGAAAACTCAAAGCCATCGGAGCTGTGTGAGTCAGAGATGTCAACCTCAACACATAATCAAATAGGATGTGCTGGAGGGACAGATACCTAACCCTGAGGCTCTCCACACCCTGGAACAGAATACCACTACATGTTAGGCAGAGCCCCTCACTGATACTCTTCAACAGGAAGTTTGCAAAATGGATGGATAATTGTAGATGTACACTGGGGGTCTTTACTGTGTCATGTCCAGACAGAGGCACAGCTAAGTAAATCATAAATGGCCATAATATTCACGTAGCAAGGGGTGGCAAAAGCCACACACACACTGCGACTAGGCTTACAAATGCCTTAGGGTGGATAGCCTAGTATGAACCTATGAACCTATTATGATACAAATTGTACAGGACACTAAGGATAATCCCAAGGCTGCTGCAACTGATGGTAGGAAGCATGTTGTGAATTCCCAGATATGCTCTGGATCACACAAATATTACAAACAACATACCAAACACACACACGTATTGCCAACATACATCCTGACAGGTGCAGTGCAACCCCCATAATGCAAAATATCTTTCCCAGCAGACTGCTGCCTCCCTGACATTATGTCAGCCTTACCACAGGATATGTACCCAAAGAGCAGTGTACAACAACAGTGGTCATTCTCAAGAAAGGTGTCGCCTGAATGGTTACTAAAAACAACCACCACAGTATCCTGAGAAGCCTGGTCTGCACAGCTATGGAAAGGATCAGCATGTACCACAGACATAAAGATATTGGGGATCTATTGACACCCGACCCTACCCAGTGTGGGTTTATTAAGTGCAGACCCTGCCCCTAAACATGTGTGACTCAGTTGAAACAGTAATTGAGGTCACTGATGAGGGCAATGTGGTCCACACAGCGTAGCTGGACCTTGCAAAGCCTTCCATACAATACCCTACGTGTTCAATATAGATATGCTCACCAGCTTATATATACACCCCTATGTCACTAGAGGGGTTGCAAACCAGACCAACGACAGAACTGACATGGTCAGACATGCTGCAGCCATGTCAGACTACAAACCACATATAAATGGTATCCCACAAAGCTTGGTCCTGGGACCTTCCCCGTCTGGTATATATGCCCCATAGGTACAGGCCATCATGTAAGGAATGTGCCTGAACATGTTTGCAGAGGACTACAAACCGCCCAGCATATCTGACACTCCAGCTGACACAAGCATCCCACAAAAGGGCCACATAGAAACAGACAACTGGTGCCATAGCCATGTCAGCAAGTTAAATGGAGAAAACTGTATAGTCAACCTCTGTGGATATACAGTAAGTGACCACCAATTACCACATAGGTGTTAACCCATTACATACTTAACATGTAATGACAGACCTGGGTACACAAAATGATAGATATCCTGCATTGGACAAACATGTGGCTGTAGTGTTAACAGAAACAATCCATATACCAACCTAATCATGAAGGTTATGACATCTAGATAAGGAGGTCATTGTGGTTCTGCAGTTATCCTTCATCAGCATACAATTGACTACAACAGCCCCTGTGGGGTGTACCTCAGCAGACACCTCCATCAACTGTAAAGTCCACAACAGTACCTCACCAGGGGTATCAAAGAGCTTGAACGGATGTAATGTGTTGCCTGATTAAACAGAGTGCAACTCCTCATACTGCCATGCTGGCCACCCAGACACAAGCTGTGCCTGATGTAGAAAGCCATGTCCAAGCTGGAATCAATGAACATGCTGCACCTTGTACAATCTGAATGGCAGTGAGCTATGCACATGAGGGACCTAAACCCCAGCACTGACATACATAGGACAAGCTGTACTGCATTATCCATAACACAGAAGCCACCCCCACGCATGAGTAAACTACCAGTACAGGTTATCCATAGAGTCACTCATTGATTCTCCGCAACAGGAATCTTAATGAGTGGATGGGAGATGGTAGGTTTACCCTGGGTATCACTGTTATGTCACAGGTAGACAGAGGCACAGTATACTAAACATGACATATGTCATGGCAAACTACACTTACAATGTGTTGAAGGGCAAACACACTCTCTGACTAGCATTAGAAATGGCCTAGGGCACATCGGTAGTGTTTGCCAATGTACACCTATGTTGTGGAATACACTACTGATGTTGGACGAGGCCGTTGTAAGTAGTTAATATCTGAACATAATGCAACATGGTCAGATAGGTTCATAGGTTCATAGGTTTATACCAGGCTATCTGCCCTAAGGCATTTATAAGCCTAGCCCAGAGTTTTGTGGCTTACGCCACCCCTTATATGAAAAAAAATACTGTGCCCATTAGTTTGTTGTGCCTCTGTCCAGCAGTGACACAGAGATGATTCCCAGGGTAAACCTACAATCTCCCATCCACAGGTCAAGATTCCTCTTGAACAGAGCCAGCAAGGTGCTCTGCCTCACATGGACTGGGATTCTATTCCACAGCATAGGGAGTCTCTGAGTGATAAATCTATCCTTCCAGCACATCCTATTTATATCCGTCCTAAGGTTTAAGTCACTTGCTGTAGTGGTTCTGCTGGATTTGGATTTTTTGAGGTGGAGCATGTCCATTAATTCCTGGTTGGACATGGCCTTGTATGTCAGGCACATGTCACCTCTGAGCAGACGGTATGCGACTGAATAGAGCTGGAGATTCTTCAATCTGGCAGCATATGACAGATGTTGGAGTCCCTTTATTCTTTTGGTGAGGGACTTTTGGGGTCTCTCCAATTGCTGCAGATGTCGGGTAAGATACATCCCAAATGGGGTATTGTACTCGATCATTGGTCTGATAAGTGAAGAGTACAGGGGAACAATGACCTCACTAGATCTGGATGTGAATCCCTTCATGATCAGGTGGGCAATGTAGAAGGTCTTTCTAACCACTTTAGCAACGTGAGTGTCAAAAGAAAGGCCACTGTCAACCTGGGTCCCCAGGTCCCTGATAACCTCTTCTGTGCTTAGAGGATTGCCACCTATATGGTAGCTTGGGGTTATCTTGCTTTTTCCGAAGGGTATGACTATACATCTTTTGGCATTTAACTTCAGGCCATGGCTCTGGCACCAGCTATCAGTTTCCGTGAGTCCCCTCTGAAGGATATCCGTGTCTGATGCACTTTCCACTATGGCACCCAGTTTGCAGTCATCTGCAAACTTTGTCAGCCAAAGTCCTCCCATGTTGGCCTGTACTTCTGAGAAGTAGATGCCGAACAATAGGGGGCCAAGGACCGAGCCCTGTGGGACACCACTTGTGACCGGCTTGGAGTCTGACATAGCGCCAGCGACTCTAACCCTGTGGGTTCTGTCCTTAAGCCAGTTTGCAACCCATCTTGTGACATATGGGTTTACATTTAAGTTGGTAAGTTTTTCTACAATACCCGAGTGGGGTATTGTGTCGAAAGCCTTCACAAGGTCAAGGTAGGCTGTATGGACTGCCTTTCTCTCATCAATGGCCTTGGTGACTGTTTCGAAGAAGTCGACCAAGTTCAAAAGGCATGATCTGCCCTTGACAAAGCCAAACTGGGACGGGTCCAATGTCTGCAAGTCCCCTATATCTTTGTTTATGAGCTCCATTATGATCCTCTCCATAGCTTTGCAGACTAGACTTGTTAAGCTTATGGGGCGGTAATTACCAGGGTCCGTAGAGGCACCACCTTTGTGCAGATGTGCACAACTGGACCCTAACCAGGCTGTTGTGCTCACTATGGAAATGTAAAGCAGTGATAGGACTAAAGCCCAGGATACTGTCCACCACAGTGAAGGTACTGAACCACTACACTATACAGTACTACAGTGTTAGGTCAGTATGAACGGATGTTGACAATTGTATGCAAAGTATCCCATGCAAAACCTGCAGGCACAGTATAATCCCTATTGTGTTCACACAAAAAACATTTGGACAGTAACTACACAACATGACACAGAACACACAACCAGAAACAGGAGATATTTGTTGAAGTTCACACTCATCCACAAATGTGATGGGCTGCAGAGTTCAACATATGGAAACCTCACACTGGGCATGCTCACACACTTTGATAAATGAGACATCTTTCACACATGCCATGGGAAGGCTGAACTGGGCATGCTCACGCACTTAGTCCAAATATCAGTTTAGCATTTTGCCACATATATCTGGTATATGTACGTGTTATTCCAGTAACCAACAACATTATAGCAAACTGACCAGTACTCACACTTAAATGACTACAGAGACATACAAGATATAGTGGATCTCCCCCATATGCAAACATCTTCCACAGATACACAGGTTGTTCATACAAACAGGAAATGTTATGGCAATAAAGACCTGCAAATACTGCTATCAGCACCAAATAATGTGCATTTGACAGTTAAACATATGGATGTAGAGGTCAACACTAGGCTGTTTGCCCTAGGGAATGACAGCTTATCCAGAGTGTGTGTGTGTGGGTGATTGTGGTTGGTCTGTGTGCAAGTCTGTGTGAGGGAAATGTTCCTTTTAGCAACTGGGAAAACACATCACAGGATGCTCATTCCCCTTTCTAAACACTGATGATGTCAGCACCCTATAAGTATATCAGTAGAAAGACAATCTCCAAGTAATCTGAATAGCGTGCTCTGCTAATGTGTCAGTCTCTAGTGTCATAACATAGTTAGGTAGGGGTTTGAATCTAGCAAGTGTGTGTGAAGGGGGGGTAGTGTTTGTGTAAGTGTGTATGAAGGGAACATCCCGTTTGGCAACTGTGAAAACACACCACAGGATGCCCATTCCCCTTTCTAAACAACGATGATGTCAGCACCCTATAAGTATACCAGGAGAAACAAAATTGTCTAATAATGTGAGTAGCGCACTCCGCTAATGCGTCCATTTCTAGTGTCATAACATAATTAGGTAGGGGTTTGAATCCGGTAAGTGTGTGTAAAGGGGGGTTAGTGAGTGTGTATGAAAAGAACATCCCTTTTGGCAACTGGGAAAACACACCACAGGATGCCCATTCCCCTTTCTAAACACCGATGATGTCAGCACCCTATAAGTATATCAGGAGAAAAATAATCTCCTAGTAATGCGAATAGTGTGCTCCGCTAATGCGTCCATCTCTAGTGTCATAACATAGTTAGGCTGGGGTTTGAATCCAGCAAGTGTGTGTGAAGGGGGGTTAGTGTGTGTGTAAGTGTGTATGAAAAAAACATCCCTTTCGGCAACTGGGAAAACACACTGCAGGAAGCATATACCCCTTTCTAAACAATATCACAATTATTTATGGCTTTTGATTCCAGGTATGTCACATGTGTTTTGCTCACACAGAATGCCCATGTGTGCGGGTTGTTTCTCACAATAATGCATGACATCGATTAAACCAGTTATGGCAATGCACACATGATGTATGTGTGTGCCAAATACACATATGTACCTGTGACCTTCAATGGTTACCATGTGTGATGCCTGCCACATGTGAATACATGGTATTTGCACTGGGTAACATTATGACTGTGGTCTTCTGTGCAGGTGCTGCACGTGGGATGTGTATATACAGTGTGAGATGTAGATGCTATCAACCTAGTAGTGAGTGATACACACCTGGTCTGGGGCATATAGTCTACATGTTGTTGATGAAGAGGTGCTGCATGTTTCCACCTGTTGTGGGAGTGGTAAGAAGTTGTTCCATAGCAATGCAGTGACTGCATGCTAAGAACCTTTCAGCTAGGGTGTTGTAGCTACAGTAATTCATTAGCATTCAGTAACATGTCAGCATTCCTGGTGAGGGTATGATGCCAACCAAGGTCAGGGTTCTACCAGCCTGTGCCACTTGCTCAGTGAGCCCTTCCATGTTCCCTATCATGTATTCCAGAGGGACATCACACATCAGCTGTAGTGGCATGGACAATGACTGAGTCATATGTGTCCATGCATCTGACTGACCTGTATGCTTGTGTTATGTGGTGGACCATAGTGCCCCATGAGCATATCACTGTGACCTTCACCTTGTCCAGCCTGGTGAGCATGACTTCACTGTACCGGACAATAAAAGTACCTAACACAACTGCAGCAGGAGTGTTGTATAGCTGTACAGACTGTGCTTGTTTGGCACACAGGATTTGTGTGCTATGTGTTATGCGTGCTGTGTTCAGGCCTAACGTATGCCTGTGTGCCAGCTGCAGAGGTGTCTGCCACTCAGGCAGGATGCAATTCTTAGGCTCCACGAATGGCCCGGTGTGTTCCCATGCTTGTATTGCTGTCAGTGTAGGTCTACATCAGACTGCTATTGCAGTCACTGTAGTATTTCATGCCACCTGACATGTTATGCCAGTACTGGGTTCAGAGTGCTTAGTCCACTGTTTGGCTATGTGTTTCCTTCTCATACATGTGTTGTACATCCATGGGTAGGGGATAGGGTTGACTGTGTACAAGTGGCAGCTGTGACATTACTACATGACTCACATATTCCACAACTGTACCATAGAGGTGACTGACAACTGACCTTTGCACATGCTACCATAGTATTGAGATTGCATTGGTGATTAACAGCACATAGGGCCAATGGTGAACAAGATACATAGGTTCATAGGTTCATACCAGGCTATCTGCCCTAGGGCATTTATAAACCTAGCCAGAATGTGTGTGGCTTTCACCATGCATTGTAAATCTATCTTGCTATGCCCTTTTCCAAGGTTAGTATACTGTGCCTCTGTCTAACAGTGACACATAAGTGATACCCAGGGTAAACCTACAATGTCCCATCCAGTCATTAATATTCCTCTTGAAGACAGTCACTGAGTGACTCTGCCTAACCTGTATTGGGATAATATTCCAGAGTGAAGGGAGCCTCTGAGTTATGAATGTGTCCCTCCAGCATGTCCTATGTATATCACTCCTGAGGTTCAAGTCTTTCCAGCGTAGCTTGATGGGAGTTGGATATTCTGAGGTGCAGCATGACCATTAAGTCAGGGTTTGACATGGCTTTATATGTCAGGCACAGATTGCCTATGAAGAGGCAGTATGCCACTGAGTAGAGCTGCTGTTTCTTTAGCCAGTCAGTATGTGGCATCTGTTTGAGCCCTTTGATCCTCTTGTTGAGGTACTTTTGTGGTCTTTCCAGTTGCTGCAGGTGTCTGGTAAGGTGCATGCCGACAGGGGCATTGTAGTCAATTATGGGCATGATCAGGGATGAGTAAAGAGGCACAATGTCCTCCCCTGATCTACATGTCAGCACTCTATAACTATATTACCTGAATTAAAACTCCCCAGTAATTCGTATAGTGCTCTCCGCTAATGCGTATGTCTCTAGTGTCATAACATAGTTAGGTAGGGGTTTGAATCTTGCAAAGGGAATGTTTGTGTGTGTGCGTAATGCTGTGAGGGAAAAGTGCCTTTTGCCAACTGGGAGAATGCACTACAGGGTGCACATCCCTCTTCCTAAACACAGATGATGTCAACACCCTCTAAGTACAGCATTAGAAAGAATTTCTCCCACTAATGCAAATAGCACACTCTGCTAATGTATCTGTCTCTAGTGTCATAACACAGTTAGGTCGGGGTTTGAATCTTGCAAATGGAAAGTATGTGTTTTAGTGTGTGTGCACAATGCTGGGGGTGGGATGTGGCTTTTGCCAAATGGGGCTACGCACTGCAGGGTGCACATTTCCCTTAACAAACAGTGATGTTGACAGCACCCTATACAAACAACATGACAACAGACAACTGCCAGTACTCAGTATAGTGCTACATGCTACTGTAACACGCACATGTACCAGAACATACCTAGATAGTGTTTTGAAACCTGAATGTGGCAAGTGTGTGGATGTGGGATGTTTCTGTGTGTGCATTTCTGTATGGAAAACATGTTGGATGTGGCAATCAGGGAACCACAGTACCTTATGCACATTACACTTTTAAACTAATAAGGTTGCCTGCACCCTGTGAGTACAGGTAGAGAGGAGGAACTCGGTAGTAATCCAAATAGTGCACTTTTCAAATGTGTACCTGTCATTTGTCAACAGCTACTCATGTTGGGTAATAAATAATGGAAATGGCAGGTGAGTGTGTGCATGTGTGGGGGTAGCAGGGTGTGTGTAAATGTATGTGTGACTGAACAGATACATATAGCTGAATCTACAATACAGCACATGATGCACATTCCCATAGTCAATGGTAGCATGTGAAGGTGTGCAGCTGGTACACTTTGGTAAGTAGTATGGGTGCAGATAACAATTCAGGACATTCATACAGTTACTGCAGCATGAATGCTGGGATATACACACAATCATAGTGGAACAGTGAACAGTTACCAACATGTTACTACTTATACACATCTATGTAGTCACCCTGTGCATCAGCAACGTGTTTACCTTTTCCTGCACTGATGTTGTAGTATGCAGGAGGTGGCACAGTGTCATCATATGCACAGGGTGTGGGTTAGGTATGCCCAAGCCAGCCACTGGTACCACCAATTGACATGTGTGTGTATGTGTGTTTGTGAGGTGCAGCAGTACAGGGTGGACCAGTGTTGGTGCGGTGTGTGTGTGTATGTGTTTGCCCTAAGTTTTAAATTTCTGCATGTGTGTAAGCACGCACACACTCCCACATAATGGCTGCCATGTACAGGGTTTTGTGGACAGCCACAGACTGCACCTGTCAGGTCATCCAGATCAGTGTCTATGGGCACGGACATGGTACCTGTGCCTGGCAAGGGTGCTAAGGACCGTATCCGGTACTAATCCAGACTGGGTACTGTCATCGGAAGCGGGTGTGTGTTGACTAGACACAGTTCCCTGTTGTGACTGTCCAGAGCCAGGTGCACATGGTCTCCTGGGGCGTCCTGATGACAGCACCAACCCAGCATTGCTGGGGCTGCTGCTGGCACTTGAGGTGCATGAGTAGGCCTGTTGTCATCCGCGGTGACTGCCAGCTGGTGCTGTTGCCGGTATCTGACCCGCGTCGGCGCCATAAACGCACACCATCGCCCTGGCCCATGGACATCTGGTTGTGGAGCAGCTGTTGTATGTCCCCACAACGTCTGTCAACGACATCTGTGAAATTATGAATAGGATTCGCAATGTCACGCATGCCATCTGTCATGGCTGTGCAACATGCTGTCAGCTCCCTCAGACCCTGTCTGGTGTACCTTTCCATACGCGCCTGTGCCTGCATAACAGTCCGAAACATAGTGGAGGTTGACATACCTCCTTGGGCACGTCGGCCAGAGGCAGTATGGCCACAGATGCCCCCACGAGAACCCATGGGCGACTGTCTGCGTAACCAGACACCTGCAGCAACTGGAAAAACCCCAACAGTACCTCATCAAGAGGATCAAAGGGCTCAAACAGATGCCATATGCTGCCCGGTTAAAGAAAATCCAGCTGGACTCAGTGGCATACTGCCTGTTCAGAGGCAATCTGTGCCTGACGTGTACAGCCATGTCCATCCCAGAAGTAATGGACATGCTGCACCTCAGGAAATCAAAATCCCATACAGCCACACGCTCAAGAGACCTGAACCTTAGCACTGAAATAAATAGGACATGCTGGAGGGACAGATTCATAACCCAGAGGCTCCCTTTACTCTGTAATGAACTCACAGTACAGGTTAGGCAGAGTCCCTCATTGACTCTCTTCCATAGGAATCTGGATGAGTGGATGGGAGATCATAGTTGTACCCCGGGTATCACTTCTATGTCACTGTTTGACAGAGGCACAGTATACTAACCTCGGAAAAGGGCATAGCAAAATAAATTTTAATTGGGTGGCAAAAGACAAACACATTCTGGCTAGGCTTATCAATGCCCTAAGGCAAATAGCCTAGTATGAACCTATGAACCTATGTGTACTGCTATACTACTTCTGATATATGTTGCATGTGTGTGTGTTGTGGGGGATGCGCAGGTAATGGCCAGATATTTCTGCACAGGCAACACTTCTGAAACACTCTGGGTGTTCATCCCAACATACTCTATGTGTGTTGCCATCCAACACTGTGATGTGGACACACATTACTCTGCCTGGATATACATATCCCAACAACACCACAAGCACAGTACACTACCTTGCTATGTATGCATGTAATTACACAGTTATTCACTAGTTAGGACTGTGATGCTATCCATGCAGCCCACTGGGCCAGTGGAAGCCAGAACACACACTGCTGGCCCCTTTGCAAAAGCTTACCACAGACATCCCACATAGTGCATGTAATGTGCACACACATACCTAACCTAGACTGTATGCACACCACTTATTTATCCTGTCCAGTGGACTACAGATACAGGCACATTGTATAACAATAGCAGGTGGCTACTGCAGCACAGAGCAGATTCACATGAAGGCAAGGCATCTGTGGTCAGCAGTGGTAAGATGCTTCACATTCACCAAATGCACAGATATTGGCAACATTGTTGCAGACAGTTTAGGTGCAGGTATCCCCCCCATTCTCCTACACAAGTGGAATTAGTTATCACAGATGAATGTAACCTCCCTATCATCTCACATGTCCAGGTGAGGGCCACCCTCAACATTGCAAAACACACAGCATCACTGTTACAAAATGGTATCCCTGGATGTGTGATACGTTCACCCCTAGAGGACATAGCACCACATTACAGACTGATATTAAAACCTGGCCATACTACAGGATAAGTACCTGAACAGTGCCATACATACACAGTGGTCCCACACCAATGGGGAGGAACCTCTACTGACCCTGGGAACTACTGCATCATATGCATAACTGGCCTTGTGTTCTAAGCTATGGAAGTTTTAAGTATGGAAGACATGTACAGCAATATTACATATGTATATATATCAGGAGTATCTCATGGACATACCTATAGATAGTGAACTATGATACATTTGGAGGTTTCACAGTAAACACAGTATTAACCTGCTACTTTGTATTACCTGTGTTTGTGTCAGCTGTTGCTGTGTCACTGGTGCTAATTGCTGTTTGCTGCTGCTACTGCTGGTTTTGTTGCTGTGATGATGCAGTTTTTTTTTATCACTGCCTTTATTGCTTTATTTCTTTCTTTCTTTCTTTCTTTCTCTCTCTCTCTCTCTCTCTCTTTCTCCGTCAGTTTGGTGCAATGAATGTATTGCATGTGTGGAGTGTTAGTACTGGATGCTTTTGTAGGTATCTGCATAGGTCCATGTGATGGCCTCTGCACCAATTGTAAGGCAGCATTTTCTAATTGCATGCAGCCAGTTGTGTACTGATTGCATGTCTCACTGTGATTTCAGGACAGTGCTATAAAAGGGTATGTGAGATAGGCATTGCCCTTTCAGATTGTAAGGGCGTGGACCATGCTGGTATGCTGTCGACAGTGTTCTGTGAGTGTGAAGGTTAGTAAGCCTGTCATGATTCATGCTGTGTTGTAAATTCAGGTTGCTGCATTTCTCTCACCTGTTCCCTGTAGAGAGTGTGTATGCATACTGACACCTACAACTATATTTCCATATGTATTAATATATATATATATATATATATATATATATATATATATATATATATATATATATATATATATATATATATATATATATATATATATATATATATATATATATATATATATATATAGATACATATATGTGTGTGTGTGTGTACATATACATACTTTCATATATGTACATTAACTTACATTATTAAGTACAAGCTAACAATTAGCAGGGCTGTTTCTGTTAACACTAAACTAGTATGGGAATCCAGTAATTAGGACAGTAAAAGTCTACCTGACATGCTTTGGGTAGTACACATCCTATATTCCCTTTATCTTCATTCCTACTATTACATGTTCTACTTATTTTAGCACTATATTCCTGTATGAGAGTCATGGCTTAGTGGTAGGTCATACAGACTAGTGTTACAATGGTCTTGTGGTAGGGCCTAATAGCATGCTTTTATTTTGCTTTCAAATTGAGTACAGGGCCTGTCAATCAAAGTGCTGAAGGCACCTTTAAGCAGTTAAAAGGGTTAGTAAGTCTCACAGGAGTCAGGCTGTGTTGCAGATTCTGGTTGCTGCATTTATCTTCACTGTTTCCTGTAGTGAGTGTGTATGAATACTGACACCTACCACTATATTTCATATGTATTAATATATATATATATATATATATATATATATATATATATATATATATATATATGTGTGTATGTGTACATATACATACTTTCATATATGTACATTACCTTACATTATTATGTGCAAGCTAACAATTAGCAGGGCTGTTTCTGTTAACACTAAACTAGTATGGGAATCCACTAATTTGGGCATTAAAAATCTACCTGACATGCTTTGGATAGTACACATCCTATATTGCCTTTATATTGTTTCCTACTATTACATGTTATATTTATTTTAGCACTATCTTTTTGTATGAGAGTCATGGCTTAGAGATAGGTCATACAGACTAGTGTTACCAAGGTCCTGGGTTTGAGACTGACAGTGGGAATTTATTTTTCTTTCGAAATGAGTACAGGACCTGTCAATCAAAAGTGCCAAAGGCACTTTTAAGCTCTTAAAACCAGGTCTGCGTTCGTTTGCGCGGAGCTCACGCATGCGCATTGGCGGTGAGCTCCGCACACACAAGCGCACACCCGCGCTATTTTCTTTGAAAGAAAAGAAAAAGGGGTGACAGGAAAGTGGTGAAAAAGGGGTCACAAAGAGGGTAAGACAGCAGGGAAACAAGCTTGGGATTTGCAGGAGGGATGTAGGTGAGGCCCATAGCTGCCCATGTCTTTCTCAGCAACAGCTGTGCATTTGTATGTAATTTGGTGTGACATTTGAAACCTTCCACCTCTGAGAGAGGTGTCAGGACAACATTAATACCTGTTGTACAGCCAATTGTAATTAACAGTTTCAATGTCCAGCGGACATGTGTGCAACATGGACAGCTATGTATGGGGCGTAATTATTTTGTGGGTACAGAGTGCCCTTTTTTTTTTTCAGGTGAGAGTGGTATGTCAGGTGAAGGTAGTTGGTATAACCAGGGATGTAGGTTGGGTAGGTTAATGGACAAGACAGACAAGACGCATACAAGGGCAGTGTATGACACATGTGGGGGGTTACACAATTGACGGGGACGGAGGTTGGGATATCCAGGGCACATGAGCCCACAGATGGCAACAGTGGAACTGATATCCCCACCCATAGGCAGTTGCCACTGTTCCTTCACAGCCCAGGACGGGGCTGTGCTGGGGGCTGTGCAGGCGGGACAACGGGCATGCCCGTAAGCTGTGCCACACGGGCCTCAAGCTGGTGTAGGGGCCCAAGAACAGAGTCTTGAATCTCCCTTCGCACCACAGACCGGACACCTTGGAGGGTGAGTGGACGGGCTCCTCCGGCCACGCTTGCAGAGGGGGGACAGGCCACATCCCCTGCAGTGCTTCCACTCGAAGGTGGCACAGGGCCACTGGAGGAGGGTCCGGCCTGGGCACTAGTGCCAGGTGCAATCGCCAGATGAGGTGGGAGAGGTGGGTCCGCTGGGACTCGCCTTCCCAAGCGTTCTAGGTTTGTGAGTATGTTATGTTAATTTGGGTTAGTAGCATATTATTCCATTCAAATTAGTTGTAACAGCATGCATTGGTATTCCCATTAAACAAATACCCAGATATTAACACCATTGAACAACAGGCATATCAATATCACATGCATTATTTGAACAGAAATACATAATCAAACAACATGCAGGGTTGATTAATGGCAACAGGCCATCAGGTTTGCAGGTATGAACAGGGCACATTCAACAACGGACATGCATATATTTTTGAAACAACAGGACAAATGTCCATGGGTAATGAAATGTTCACATACCAATATTTATTGAGTTTTTTAATTTGCAATTATAGGGTGGGGTGGAGAAAGAAAATGTTGATACATTCATAAATTATACATTGATATGCATTTGTAATAGAAACACAATTAACTTGTGGGTGATAGTTTTCAAATGATTTTTAATTGACTGTCATGCTAGACCTGTTACAGATACATCACTATCCTAGTTATTTTGAATTTGATCAGATACATCATCTTGCTACATTTTGATGACAGGGCAGGGGACAACTATGGATGTTTAGTATGTCAGACAATCATTCATTCTATCTGAAAATTGTTGACTGTGATCACCATATACAGCTTTTGGCTTAAACATTCAAGATTCAGACACACTGAAATCATTTTGGGATGTTAATTTTTAATTCCCACATGCATTTAGTTCTGTAGAAACACACTGAGGCTTATATATTCAGGAGTTATTACTACTTTATTTATTGATACATGACCCTTTCTGTCACTCTCACACATCCTGCTATTTCACAGTTCAGGTTGGTACTTCTAGGCTTTATTCACATATTAGACCTGTGGTGATTCAAACACTTTCCAGTAGCCTCACTTCTGTCATGATTCAGCATTTCAACAGGGGATATATCTCACATGTGATTAACTCAGCTTCTGAAGCTGTACTCTTGAGACTACTGCAGGTTGTACTACATTTAATTAATGGTGGGACATCTGTATTACAGAACTATTTATTTCTATCAATTATATTTCCAGTTTCACTTGCATACTGATGAACTTGTTGCAGCCTTACCTGCACACTTGTTGCTTGCACATTCTATTACTTTTAATGAATACACTACAGTGTTCTGCTAAGTGCTACACTATAATATTTATTTACAAGTACTAGGTGGGGTTACTAACCTGCATGGTGGTGCAGCCGCACCAGCCTGCTGTCATGTGCCCTGCGATTCGCAGAGCGGACACCTGCAGCTGTAATACAAAACAAGTAATATTGGAATACACATCTCCATGGTATCAGCTAGTTGAATTCCTTACATACATAAGTAAAATGTAACTTACTCAGTAGTGGGGCGTTGGGCATATCCTGGGCCTCCTGGATCCATTGGGTCAACTGGTCTTGTTTGCGTCGCTTCAGGTCCGCATGGTGGTGATGGACCTGCTCACCGGTACATGGAATCCCAGTAGCACTAGTGAGATCATGAGCCAACTGGTCCCATGCCTCCACCCTTTATGCTCTCCATGAGACCTGGCCCTGCATGAGTTGGGCCTCATGATGGTGAACTTGGAGCCAGACCATGTATCTGGACTCCTCAACACCCCACCGCTGTGCTCGAAAGCAACGTCCCTCCCCTACTCCACTCATTCTGCCTGCAGGTCTATTCTACAATCGTTTATGCTGTGTATTCCCGCCTATGGGGCTTATATATGCCGATTTTCCCACACATTTCTATGATTGGCCGTTTTTGGAATTGTATCAACTTCACAGAAACTGCTTATATATATGCTATTTCTGCATTTCTAAGTACTGCTGTCATGGCTTAGTGGTTTAGTACCTTGACTCTAGTGCATGGTATCCTGGGTTCGAATCTGACCACTGATTTTTAATTTTTATGACTGTCTAGAAATGAGTACAGGACCTGTCAATCAAACATGCCAAAAGCACTTTTAAGCACTTAAAACCAGGTCTGCACTCATTTGCACGGAGCTCACGCATGCGCACTGGCGGTTAGCTTGTGGGCGCGGCGCGCACCTCCCCGCAAACGGTGTGCACTGGGTTAAACCTTAATTGGCTATTAGCACGCATGTTAAGCTACGCACAGCTAGTTGCACACAGTTTGAGCCTGTTAAACCAGTGCTTAGCTACGGGCAAGCAATTTGCAGCCTTTGAAACACTACTCAGCTACGGGCGCTCTGTCTCACCTTGTTTGACAGCAGCTTAGCTATCAGTACATTTCTAAATATTTTTATTATTGTATTACTTTTAAATATATGCTCCATTTCATTCCATTTTACAAAAGGAAATACTTTTACATTTGTACAATACTGTCAGGGGCCTTTTTAGTGCTTATTTACAAAAAAAAAAAAAAAGGATGTTGTGTGGGCTCGAACCTTGCCTGCCTGCTCTTAAGCCGAAAACTCTACTGCTATGCTATTACTTCTTGGCTTGCTTTGCATATTTAGTTCTTATATCCTTTTCCACTGATTGCTAACTGCAGTTGCGCTAGTAGCACACCCGCGCACACGAGTGCACACATTAGCAAACATTTACGGGGTTTTAAAAAAAAAAAAGTTTTCATTTTACATTTTATAACATCTGTTCACTTTTTACATTTTACATTGCTGGTCTGTGGGGGCATGTGTTGTGTAGTGTGTTTATTCACATTTCCATGGCCTCTCTCGTGGCTGTTTACTTTCTGCCATTCTAGACTTCCGGGGGCGTGTCCACCTGCAGGGCTTAACCTACGGACACGCCCCCTACTGTCTTACACGGACCATGTAAGAGTTACAGTGTGATTTAGCATGCCTCATGCACCTCATGCATATGCATGACATGCTGACATCACACCGTTTAACTGCAGCCTCCGTGTAAGAGTTATAACTCTTACACGGAGGCTTCCTGAATTTTGCCCCATGTGTTTTCACAAGAACTTAAGAAATGTTAAGTACTTGCCCAGTGAGCTTGCTGCAAAGGCCAGGAATTTGGTGTTTTTTTCTCACTCCATGAATTCTGTGCACTTTAAAGAAATAGGGAGAAAGACAAACTCTCACTGTGGACTTCAGTTTATAAGCTTCTGCAATTGTTTGACTATCGTGCGAAGCAGAGTTTGTAAAGATGACACCCCCATCTTTATTAAGCCTCTCTCTTTTTTTTTTTGTATGGGAACAATGACCAGGGAAGGTCAACAAATGGAGTAGTAAAACATGAATGAACACTGGGTAGCTATCAATTTGTACACCACCGAACAGTAAACACATGCTTCTATCCTGCCTAACAAATCCTTAGAAAGTCTCTCAGTAAGCACAGTCTTGCATATCAAGAACTGACCTGAGGGGAGCTTTTTTAGAAATGCTGGAAATGAGCCTTCTCAAACCTGCAAGGTGCAACTGGAGCTTTGTACTAAAGTCACCCCATTTCAGAGGAAAGCAAATAGCTTTCATAAAGAAGGGCTAGAATTACTTGCTCTGTAGGGTCAAGAATGCTAATTTGATTAGAAACAGATGCAATAACAGCAAAAGCAATGCCTGAACCAACATTTCTAAGCAGGAAACTACAATGTAGCTGGCTGACTGCCTTCATTAATCACTCCCAGAGTTTCATTCCTACTCCGCATTGCATTTGTAACATTTAAAAATAGCATATAACAGTAGATTAAACAGTTACAATGAAAAGGTTAATTTCCTGCAAATGATCTAAAGCGCTACTTCACACACACACACAGACTTTTATAATTCTCAACAAATTACACTTCAGAACAGTACCAGGAAAGAGTACTTCTACAAAGAAAACACCTTCCAGATGTAACCAAGAAATGAACGAAAGCCCCTGCGCACAGCCACAGTACCCAGAGAGACAGTAAATGGAAGAATTTTGTTTTATCCTCGAGGAACGAGCCTTACTTACTATGGATAAGTTCAGCAATGAGACAGTTACAAAAACTAACAGGATCCACTTACAGTTTTCCCATTTACATCAGAGAGGTGCTTCCCACGCCAGGCACAGGAAATGCACAATGCATGATGCTTTTCAGAAGAGTGCTGTTTGCAGTAACACAAGCAGATCACCACTTCAATCCAAGGCATACAATCACCCAGTTCAGACAGACTAATTCCTTCAGAACTATGCTTTCACACATGAAATATTCTACGTCTAACATACACCGAATCAATGTGCACACAAACTATCGCTACCTTTTCAAATGGCATTCCACTGAAATGCTGTCTAATCATAATACAAAAACAATACTACAAATCGCAGGATATTTGCGTTTTACACAATACATGTCTAACTACAGGTCTAACTACAAACTGCAACAATTTCTGGATGCTACTAAAATCACTCACAAATGCAAAATAGCGTATCATGTGAATATCACCAAATACTAACAAATCAAACTGCAGACTTACTATGCTTCATGTTTCGTTTCCAGAGATAATACAGTGTCCAATTCAGATTTTACTGTGGAAGCAGAAACATTTTCTACAGAAAATTCCTGTTGTGTCTAGCTTCAGAAACTGCCTCAACAAGTGGAACGTCTGTTTTCTTAGGAGTGATGTCTAATAACAGATATACTAAAAGCAGTACAACATGAAAAAAAATCCAAGCCTTTACTCAAAAGCACATGAGTTCCCTCAGCTTGCTCAGAAAAGGACATTGACTTAAACATACTTTCGCTTTCACTGGAAACGTTTAAAAAAGTTTGAAGTCTAATTTATAGCCACGTTGGTGACTAACAAAAACTGGCATGATACAAAACTTGGAAAAGAGCAGCATCTCAGTATGTATCATATATGGCAGTAAACAAAGTACACTCACTTGAAACACCATAACATACAATGAAGGTCCAACCTACCGCACAGCTAAACCCAAACTTTTATAGCAGAACAAGATCACGATCATTTAGTTTTATTTGCATCTCCATATTTCTGCACAGCTGCCAGCAAAAAAAAAAAAAAAAAAAAAAACTCTTTGAAAAACCAGACGCCAAAGTAAAAAATAAATGAGAGCTGGGTATTTGTTAAAGGGGACACAAAAAAGAGCCAAGCTGACCGGGAATGACAATAGTGAGATCCGAGAAATCTTAGAATGTCTGTAGTAAAAAAAGAGGATCCAGCGGCAGGTGAAATCTCCAAATCTTTGGAAAAAGAAAAGAAATACCTGCTGCTGGACCCTCTATTTATTTAGAGGAGACAAAAGAAATTTGGTTTGGGGGTGGAGGTGTTATGCAAGTGATGGCTTGGATTGCAAGAATCCGATTGGCTGCCACCACTTGCTTTACGAAGAACTTGCAAACACAATTTTCTACACAATCTTTAATGGTACCTTAATGTAATAACAAGCTGAATTGTAACTACAGAAGGTAATTTACACATTCTGTTATGATTTCAGCTTGTTTAACATTAAGGTGAAGTACAAATGTGGATGACAGTTGGTCTCGCTTGTGGAGGGCACTCGGGGGTAAAGGCTTGAAATTTGTATCTTCCCATGGCGCGCTCAGGTTTAAGCACATAGGTGCCATGAGAAGGTACTCGGGGTTAATGAGTTAAGTGGATGCTCTAACCACTACACTATTCGTATGCTCATTTATATGTATACCCATAGTTCATAGTTATCCATACACACACCTCAACACATCACTAACACAGTAGGCATCCATTCTACAGTTAGGAAAACCGCACCACAACACATGCACCATTCCCTACTGCTCTGGGCCCATCTCACATGTTGACTCACTCCAAGTATATTCCAACTTCACAAGCCTATAGTCCTGGCACATACGTTCATATGATGGTTAGGGTGTTCATATGGTTTTAGGCTTGTCCGACTGGGGACTGGGACTGCCCTGTACCCATTTGAAAGTCAGACTTACCACGTGGACAGACTTAGTCCCACTGTTAGCATCCTACCTGTGGTTAGAGACGCAGGGGGTTTGCTCAACTCTGGCCAGCTTGATATGTCAAGCACTAGATAGTACGGGTGTTCCACTGCTGTTTTCCTTTGCATTGGTTATTTATTTATTTATTTTACATTTGTTGACTGGGCTAGTCTAACTGGATACATGTCAATTTTCAGTAGAGGCCCGAGGAGATAAGCTCCAATACAGATAAATGAAAAGCTTAGTAATCAATATACAAAATAAGACTAAATGAAAATATTCATATTAAACTAACAGATTTCAGGTACCTAAACACAAAAAATAACAGGAAAGATAACTAAATAGCAGAATTAATTATATATAAAAAGAAAAAAAATATTGCAGGTTAAACATATTATTCTGTGAGGATAAACAAAAAACTTGTAGTGCCAGAATGCTTCTACTGTACAGTATGCAGTTATAAGTCATTTATAAATAGAAAGACTAAGGTCTAGAGGGGAGGCAGTTTAAATATATACATAATGTAAAAGGAAGAAAACAAATATATTTTTCAGTAGGAAATGTAAAGGGAGATTCCGCACAGTGTAGGTTGGGAGGAAAACAGAATTTATAGGGATAAAATATGTACTAATTTCTGAGTAGTGAGGGCTAGGCAGAGTTTAGTTCAATTAGATAGATAGTTGCCTAGTCAGGTTTAGTACAAGGGCACAACCAGTGTGTTCTAAGGAAGGGTTTTAGTCTATTTTTGAAGAGTGATAGAGAGGGAAGAGAGGAGAGGTCACTGGGGAGAAGATTCCAGGTTTTTCCAACAGCATTGGAGAAGAGAGATTCGCCAGCTTTGTTGTTAGGTTTAGAAATGTATAGAAGATTTTTGTGAGAAGAACGCAGTGATTTCAGATTTGTGTATGGAGTGATGAGGGTAGATAGACTAGGAGTACAGAAAGGTTTATAAAGAGTTTTATGGGCGATGGTTAGTTGATATAATTTAATCAAGTTTTGTAGTTCAAACCATCAAAGCTGCTTTATGTTTAAGCAGTGGTGGGTTCTGTAAGGGTTACCTGTTGCAAATCTAGCAATGTTATTGTAGGAAGTTTCCAGTTTGCTGAGGTTAGTTTTTGAAAGGTTAGTAAAAATATGTGAGGCATAAAGGAGGGTAGAGATTAGATGAGTATGGGCTATGGTTGTTCTAGCTGTAGGAGAAAGGTATGATTTAGTTCTATAGAGGGAGCCATGTTTTTTGTTGACAGTTTTTATTGTATTGTTGATATGGATGTCAAAGTTCAAGTTGTTACCAATGGTGATTCCCAGTAGTTTGGTAGATGTGTCAGGTGGTATGATGGTGCAGTTTGTGGATATAACTGAGAAATCAAGTGGAGAGGACTTGTGGGTTTGATTAAAGAGGAGGAGTTTAGTTTTTTTGGCATTCAAAAGAAGACAACATTGTGTAAACCATTGTTCAACTGTGTTAAATACTTTCTGGGTAAGAGAGAGAAGTTCAGATGTGGATTTGGCTGAGCATATAAGTGTTGAGTCATCAGCATATTGTATGCATGTGGCTTGGGGGATGGCTAGATGAAGGTCATTAATAAATATTGAGAATAGGAGAGGTCCAAGTATAGACCCTTGAGGGACACCCAGTGTAACTGGTTGGAGGGTAGAAAGTGTCTTATGCCAAATAACTGCCTGTTGTCTTTTATCTAGGTAGGACTGGAACCATTTTATAGAAGGTGCATCAAATGATAGTGATTCTAGTATGTTGAGGAGAATCTGATTATTGACCGTGTCGAATGCTTTGGGCAGGTCAATGAATAATGCCGAAGAGAGGTTATTAAGGTTACAATTTTTGTTACTATAATCTATAAAGGAAAGGAGGGCAGTGGTATCCCTGTGCGAAGGTCTGAAACCATGTTGACAGCTATAAAGTAAGTTATTTTGCGTTAAGTGGTCAAGTAATTGCCTATGAATACATTTTTCCATGATCTTTGCTGGGGGGGGAGAGAAGGGCAATAGGACGGTAGTTGGAAAGCTCATTAGAGTTTCCGCCTTTATGGAGAGGGATAATATGAGAGACTTTCCATAGGCTAGGTATGTGACCTTCGGTAATCGTCCAATTGATCAGAATGGAAACAGGAGAAGCTATGGATGTGGCTGATAGCTGTAGAAAATCGGCAGGTAGTTGATCTGCAGAGGGAGAGCATGGTTTTAGTTTTTGTATGAGGGTTTGAATGTATGTAGTTGGGACAGGCTGTAAATGAAAAGGAGGGGGTGAGGTAGAGTTATAGGTGGGTAGAATAAAGCTATTAGGTGTTAGCTGACTAGCCAGTGTTTGGATAGTATTTGTAAAGAATGTATTGAATGTATTGGCTGTATTTATGGGGTTAGTATGGTCAGTGTCTTGAGGGTTAAGTGTCGTGGATTGATATGGGTGGATTAGTTGGTTAATGCTAGTCCAGAATTTTTGAGGGTTGTTTTGATTAGTTTGTTGCAATTGTAGGTAGTAATTTTTTTATCAGATAGTATAGCTTTCTTAGTGTCATTTCTTAACTGTCTAAAGGTTTGTTGGTCAACAGGGTTTTTAGTCATTCTCCATTTGGCCCAGTGTTTATTTCTAAGGTACATTTTGTGTTTGGTTGCTTTTGAAAGCTATGGGGCAGAGTTGGTTTTAACTCTAATTAATCTGGTTGGAGCATGTTGGTTGAGAATAGCCAGAAAGTTAGAGTTAAAGTACTTGATGGCTTCTTCTAAAGGGAGGTATTTTAATTGAGACCAATTGTATGTTCTTATGATTGCTTTCTTGCGCCCATGTTCATTCTGTATATATATTTATATATATATATATATATATATATATATATATATATATATATATATATATATATATATATATATGTGTATATATATATATATATATATATATATATATATATATATATATATATATATGGTTCTACCTGACATAATCGACACGCCAGAAGACCGACAACGCAATCACCGAAACCACATAACCGACAGTGCAAAAACACGAAACCCCACATGCCCGACAACGAAATAACCGACAGTACACAAACCTCATACACTGCACACACCACAATCACAACAATCAACAAACAAAACACATTCCCTGTCCAAAAACCACACACACAACACAAGCACACCAAAATCTCTACAAACCCACACTAAACCTCACATACACAACTATCTACAACCCTAACCCAAACCCTAACCCTAAGGTCCGTCACTATCGCATACTCAGCTAACCCACGCCCTAACCCTAACTCACTTAACCCTTAACCCAAACACAATCACTACCGCACACTTACCTGATCCACTCCCTAACCCTAACTCACTTAACCCGCCCCTAACCCAAACACAATCACTACCGCACATTTACCTGACCCGCTCCCTAACCCTAACCCAAACACAATCACTACCACACACTTACCTGACCCGCGCACTGACCCTAACTCACTTAACCCACCCCTATCCCCACACACCATCAATATCCACACTTACCTTACTCGCACCCAAACGTCCGTCACTACCGCATACTTAGCCTTTTCCCATGTCGGCATCCTCGGCGTCGGTGTTTTCATCCATCGCGTCAGTCTTCTGACTTGTCGATCTTCTGGGCCTCTCGATTCGCTTGTCGGTCTTCTGGCGTTTCGACTAACTCAGGTAGACCCATATATATATATATATATGTGTGTGTGTGTGTATGTACGCATGCATATACATCAACATGATTAATTACTTTGATCAGACTATTGAATGACTGTGCTACTCTGCTATGTTTGTGATAACATCAGAGTTAGGTATAACTGCCGTGGCTTAGTGATAAATCATATTGATTATGATGTGTAGGGTCCTGGTGTTGAGCATGGCTGAGGCGGAATATTGTGTTGCTGAGCAGAACGAGGGTCGGTGGACAAAGGGTGAGTACAACACTTAACGGCAGTGGTTTTCCGTTTAACCACCGTTTCCTGTCATCAAACACCTTCTGCATTCTTACTGTGATACATCACCCCATTTCACATTTCAATGGTATTATATCGTTATACAGCATACAATTTGCAAGAAATGCTCGTATATAGATTCCGCGTCATAAATGGTGTGTGCTGCAGTCGAACCAGCAACGTCTGCTTGATAGGCGGATGCTCTAACCACTACACTATTGCTGTGCTGCCTCATTTGCATGTATACCCATGGTTCATAGTTACCAGAACAAGCACAGCTAAACAACAGTAATACAGCAGCCATCCATTCTCTGGTTGGAAATAATTCACACCACTGCACATGCACCACTCTCTACTGCCCTGGACATGTCCCGTATGTTGGCTCACTCCAAGTATATTCAGTTTTCCCAAGCTTATAATCCTGGGACATACATTCATATAATGGTCAGGGTGTTTAATTAGTCTTAGGTTCATAGGTTCATACTAGGCTATCTGCCCGAGGGCATTTACAAGCCTAGCCCATAGTTTTGTGGCTTACGCCACCCCTTTAGTATGGGGAACTATACCCATTATTTTGCTGTGCCTCTGTTGAGCAGTGACACTGAGGTAATCCCTGGGGTATATCTGCGATCTCCCATCCATTGGTCAAGATTTCTCTTGAACAAGGCCAGCGAGGTGCTCTGCCTCACATATACCGGGATTTTATTCCACAGCATAGGGAGTCTTTGGGTGGTCTTCTGGTTTGGCTTGTCTGAATGGTGACTGGGAATGCCCTGTACCTGTTTGAAAGTCAGACTTAGCATCTGCACACAGTTAGTTCCACTGTTGTCATCCTACCTGTGGTTGGGGATGCAGGAGGTTTGCTCACCTCTGGGCAGCTTGATATGACAGCACTAAATACTACGGGGTGTTCAGCTGCTGTTTCCCTTCACATTCGTTATGACTGTTTTATTGTGTTCATGTTCTTTCTTCATGGATATGGATATATATATATATATATATATATATATATATATATATATATATATATATATATATATATATATATATATGTCTATATCTATCTATCTGTCTGTACCTTCGCATACATATACACCTACATGCATTTTTACATTTCCCATACTGTTGAATGACCGCCTGTTACCGTTGCGCATACCTGCTTACGTCTGCTTTGAGGTGCCATAATCACCCTATTTCTGACTGCCATTATTGTGGGCATTATTTAAGATTAGCAGCCCTTGCATGGCTTGGACCCGGGAACAGGAACAGCATAGTCACTGGTTCAACCACTACACCATCCATGATACATTCTGTATGGATGGTAATTAGGATATATGACTTTGCTACAGGCATTTCACAGTACTGGCAACATATGTGACAGTCAGTTGGTGTACATATGTATAGTACATGTTACTGTTCATATGTTTCTGAGAGGCATATGTATACATTTGCAAGTATATATATTTATGAATAGGACACATACTTTACAACTACTTATATGCATGTATTTGTGATGTGTAGCTATGCGAATGTAAGTATGCACATTTATAGATATATGACTACATATCTGCGGTTATACATGACCATGTATATGAACAACTGCATACAGGAGGTACCTGTACCATTTGTATACAACGGTTGTGAGCATCATTACGATGAGGAACCTGGACAGGGTATACAATTTGTGGACATGTACTATTTGGAAGATTGCTATGGGAAGCTTCATGGGAACATCTGAAAGGTATTTATTCCCAATAATGCATGTGGGGAGACGTGCATCACAGTCAGGTGTTTAATCCCAGGTCGTAGGTTCTGCAGGAATGGTTGGAGGCTGACCAGGGTTGTGGTCAGGTACTGCTAATCTGACTTGTGCCCATTAGGGTTGCCACCTTTTCAAATGCCCAAAGCGGGACATGTTTTGTACAAACGTCAGATTTTGCAAGGCAAAAGATACCCACAGCCAGTACATAGGACAGAACTTCACTGTTTTGCCTACATAAATGCTTATTCTTGTAGCATTTTAGTTGCTTATTCTGTTTCTTATAACATTTTGGTTTTTCAGAAACAGAATAAATGTTTTATGCAACTATTACATTAAATATAGGAAATATGTTTGTCCTAATATCTCAGGACATTTGCCATTTTTTCAATTTTTATGCAGGATACAACTGGCCAAAGAGGGACTGTCCATCACAAAATGGGACAGGTGGTAGCCCTAGTGCCTGGATGACATTGTACATCCGACCCAGTCTACCCTTAGCGAATCATTACATTACCCCTCACCCCCCCATATTCCACACACACCATCCAGCCCTTCTCTGGTTGATGTCCCATGGCACAGACAACAGAACACATTGCGTACTCTACACATCTCTGGTACCAATATGGTTGTGAGAACAACCCTGGTATATTTGATCTTCCACATGCTGTACTTCATACACATAGGTACATGCAAATACCTATCTTTCATGACATGGTAGGTAGACCTGGGTAATACCCATTCATCTTTGGGCCGTCCAGACAGGGATGACCTGGACTGCGAATGGGCAGATATTGAGCAAATGCTCTGACCATTGGTAGGGTTACCACCTTTTCAAATGGCCAAAATGGGACATCTTCGGGACACGCATCAGATTTTACAGGCCAACACATACCCATGGTCAGTACAAAGGATAGTACTTTACATTTATGCCTAAGTGACAGCTTATTCTTTTAGTGGTTTAGTTGTTTATTCTGTTTCTTGTAACATTTAGGTATTTTAGATACAGAATTAACTATTTTATGGAACTATTACATAAAATATGGGACAGAATTATGTCCTACAATCACAGGACATTTGCCATTTTTAATACTTGTGGTAAGGACATGACTGCGCAGAGAAGGACAGTCCCTCACAAAGTGGGACAGGTGGTAACCCTAACCATTGGGCTAGGCTTAGCAAAGGGCAGCGGCACACAAACATGCTGCATTTCACTTCCACTTGGTATAACAATCAACACTACAATGGAATACGGGCACGGGGTTTTAAATGCCAGTTGTTCGAGGGGCAGGGACTCAATATTCAGCCACGTGCCTTTGTGTTTACTTTTTATTTTGGTGTTCGTGAAACTGTCTTGTATGCTTTGCATACATTTCAGTATCCACTGACACTGACAGGAGTGATTACTATTAGAGGCAGGCTGTACTAGTCAGCATTTTAGGTTGCGCATCTGCAGCTGACATGTTCATGCCTCTGTGCAGCACTTAGCCACGCCCCCTGCACTCGCACACATTTCCTATGCACGTGGACATTGCAGCAGTGCACCTTCATTTATATGCATGTGGTGCTGCTGCACCATCTCTACACTACACAGTCGGTGCAAGGCTAATGCCGTCCTTGTGCTGAGCTTCATGAATAATGAAGTAATTTCTTTCCCATCACCCTTGATATCCTTTTTATACCCCCTAGCTGGTCACTAGTCTGTTTGCAGTCTTTCTTTTTCCTATGGCATTTATCTACCTATTATTCTGCCCACTTTGCTTGCACAAATATGCATTTTAATTAGTTTATTTGGCTGCTCTGAAATTTGCAATATGTCATTCATTAAATTACTACTCTAAGAAATACCTTGTAAACCATAGTCCTTTCCAGTTATTAATTTTTCACCAGTTCTCCCATATGTCTATTTAACAGACCTCTCTATATTTTAAATGATGGGGTTTTGGATAATATATAAAGCTTCCTGAATCTTAAAACAAGATTTACAAAAAGTAACTAGCCACCTCTATATTATTTTTCAGTATGCCATCTTTAGTGTGTCCATTTATTCTGTTATTTATTTGTTTATATTATTTCTATGTGTCCACTAGGTAATTCAACTGGTCATTTGAAACTTTTCAGCCAAGGTCTGAGCTCCTTCTTAGAGGAAAACATGCATGAACAGTATTAACATTGTGGAATAACATAGAACACTAACCGTCTGCATAGCATACTTACAAATGACTGCCATATCATATTTGCAAATAACAGTCTTGAACAGTTAATACAGACATTTGGGGAAAGTCATGAGCATAAGAATATGATTTTGTTTACAGATTATATTTACTTGATGCAACATGAATCTACCAATTTGTCAGTACATTCAAAGTGTTAATATAGATGTGTATGCATATACAGAGAAGTTGTGATGATGTGAGGTATTGTCAGTTATGCCAGGAGAAATAGGGCAGTGGATGTGTAACATATGCCAGCATAGCTATCTGGTGTTTTGTAAATAATTATATCTCATTTGTATATCAGACTGATTTGTACAGGTGCTTGTGTTGAAAATGATATGTGTAAAGCTGCTTGTGTTAAAAATGTACCAACAGTGGGTCCTGCTGGACAGAAAAGACATACAACTGTGTGCCAGATTGTACTGTAACGGTTACATATTATATTCTCGAAAGCCAACAATGTCGAATTTGATACTGTCGACACGAGAATAGCAAAAGTGCAGAACGTCAAATGGGTAAACGGAAATCTCCATAAGAGGAGATTTCCATTTACTTCAATGTAGTGCAGTCTCGGAGTTGGTATATTTAAGTAGCAGGGGGTGTGGGGGTGCAGAGGGGCTTGCCCCCCTGTCAACACCCTTTAGATTTTCTTTTTTTTTTTAATTTATTTTTTCTGAACATTCAAAATTTTAATGGTTCAATCATTAAACGTCGACCTTTAGTGATTTGAACATTTGCACTTTTGATGTTGTAATATAGACCTTACTGTAACTGTTGAAATTAATATATTGTAATAGAGGATACTGAGAGATAAGAGGTTAATCTCAGTCCAGCTAACTTTGAAAAAAATAGTCTGAAATTAAATTACATGGTTTAGGCCATAAAGATTGTAACTTACAGTTCTGATTGCAGCCAGAGACAAAATGTCTGTGAAAACCAGGACTAGGAATCCTACTGTACTGTCTTTAGGGGTGAACTAATTGCTTACTTGGAAAGGTGAACAATTTTTAAATGGTTTTATAGTTTAAGGATGCTATAACACATCTTAGCAAAGGTCTATGTGTGTGTATTATGACACAAAAATGCTAGATTCTGGTTCAGTTTCCAATAAAGGGGGTAGTGTGGGGAGTCAGAGACAAGATGTATGTGATATCATTGTGTAATTCAGCATTAAAATGATATTTTAATACTGGAAGAGACAGGAGTCTCAGAACAGTCTGTTTTTGAAACCTGGCAAAGAAGGAAACCACTTACCCATTTCATCTTGCTTTGCTTTAGTAAGTAATCAGGGAATAGTAATGCTTTAGATCAGTCAGGAAAATATATTAAGAGTAGTTAAGAATTGTTTCTCTGTAACTGTGTGAATCTATCCATCTGTGTTATTTTTAATATTTCCTGTGAGCGAAACTCTGGTATTTATTGTAAATATATGTTTAGTATTTTCATGTTCTTTTTTTATTATTAAATATATTTAAACTTTTCATCATGGCTAGTCATTTAGAGAATATTTTAACCTTTGAGAGGACTTATATTTATTTGATGACACTGTGGATGCAGTTGTCAGATACTATTTATGTTATTTTATTTGCAGTTTGCTTCCCAGGATAGTCCATTGGGCCACAAGGAGCCCATTTTCAATGGAGTCCTGGGAAGAAAAGTTCCAGAAAAAATACAAATTACAGGTTACAAATTAAGAGTGAATAGTAACTACAGAGCACTCAGTTTCAGTAAAATTGACAATAGAAGCAAATAGAGTAGTACAATGCAAAAGCAGAATTTTTACACACAATTTAAGTTCATAAGAGTTACACTAATTTCTACAGTTTATTACATAGCTGCTAATTCCTACAGTACTTAAAAGTTATGCTTATTCCTATAACTTATCAGAAATATAAAGTATAGGAGGCTATTTACAGATGTTATAGCTTCTAGAGAGTAAGTAAAGTATAGGGAGATTATGTAGGGTGGATGCAAGAGCATTCCCATTGTGAAGTTAGGTGTGAGTGAAGTAAGGTTTTGAAGGAAGAGGGGCTGCTAATGGTGTGGATAAGAGGTGGGAGAAAATTCCAGTGGTGTGCTAGAGAGAAGGACATTAGATGTTTGCCTGGAAGTCGGGCAGGTTTATGTAGTTCAATTAGATTTTGGGAATTAGATCTGAGAAGTCTATCAGACTGATGCATTTTAAAGGTGGTGGAAAGGGAGGCACAGAGATAGGAGCTGAAAATAAGTTTGTGTGCTTGGACAAGTTGAATGTAGAATAGATATTTGGGCAGTTCGAGCCAGTTTAGTTAATGTTAGGCAGTGCAGTGGCGTGAAGTGGATCTTAGGCCTGTAGCAAATTTTGATATTTTATTGTAGCACAAGGAGAGTTTTGTTTTGAGGGAGGATTGTAGGTTAATAAGGATAGGGGCACCATATAGGAGGGATGGGATGAGGTATATATTAGCAAGGATGAGCCTGGTGGAGAGAGAGATATAACGATTATGGAAGAAAAGCATTCCAATTTTCTTGTGTGTTTTTTTTATATTTACTTGAAGATGATTTTCAAACTTTAGCTGATCATCAGTGAGTACTCCTAGTAGTTTAGGATTGGTAACTATTTCGAGAAGAGTATTATTTTGACTGATGATTGAGAATGAATTTTTATCTAGGGTGGTGGTTTTGGAAGGGGTAAATATCATACATTTGGTTTTGTTTGTATTTAGTGCTAGATGGTTGCCTAGCATCCATTGTTCAGTGGAAGAGAAGGCATCTTGGGTTAGTTTAGTTAAGGAGAGATAGAGGAGGCAGAGCAGATTATTGTTGAGTCATCAGCATATTGGATGAGGTTGGCATTTGGGATGGCTTGGTAGAAGTCATTTATGAATATATTGAAAAGAAGGGGTCCTAGGATTGAACCCTGAGGGACACCTGTGGGGGTATTGAGGAAAGGGAAGTAGCTTTTTTCCATCTGACTGTGTGTGGCCTATTTGAGAGGTAACTGGTAAACCAGTTGATAGAGGATTGGGATAGATTTAGTTTGGAGAGTTTAGTGAGAAGAAGGTTGCAAGAGATGGTGTCAAATGCCTTAGAGAGGTCTAGGAAGAGAGTGGACACTATATGGCCAGAGTCATGGGCCTTGTTAACAGTTTCTAGGAAGAAGAGGAGAGCAGTGGAGGTGCTATGTTGTGTGGGAGTAAGAAGACAGTTGTTTATAAGATACGGTAAAAATTGTAGATGTATACATTTTTCAAGAAGTTTAGAGATGGGGGATAAGATAGCAATAGGTTGAAAGTTAGGGATGTTATTGTTGTTGCTACCTTTTTGAAGTGGAATAAGGCTTTTTTTCCAGAGCTGGGGGATATGGCATTCTGATATAGACTGATTTATTAGAATGCAGATGTGAAGAACAATGGCTTCTGCAGCTACTTTTAGGAAGTAGGAGAGTATTTCATCAGGGACATTGGAGCCAGGTTTCAGTTTTAGGAGAAGTTTTTTTATGGTAGATAATGGGATAGGGTTCATGGAGAAGGGCAGAGGTTGGGAGTGAGAGATTGTAGGGGAGGGAGGGATAGGTGCGGATAGGGGTGGAGAAGTTGAATTGTTAGTGAAGGATGATGTTAATTTGGCTATGGAGTCAATAAACAAAGAGTTAAATTGGGTGGCTAGGTCTAAGTCAGAGGCATTTGGTTCAGGGCAGGGGGTTTCTTTTTTACCAGGGTGAAGGAGAGAATAGATTCAACTCCAAAAAATTTTGGAGTTAGTGTTATGGTTGGTTTGGAGTGTGGAGAAATAGGCTTTGTGGTCTGAGATAAGTTTTTTTTACTTTATTGTGAAGTGTTTTATATTCGTTGAGGGCAGTGATAAATTTATTTTTGTGGTAGCATTTCCAGGTCTTATCACGTAGTGTCATAGTGACTAAGGTATTTTTGGTTAACCAAGGGACTGGGTTGCTTTTTAAGTGCTTTGTTTTCAGGGAGGCAAAGGAGTCTAATACAGTTAGGAAAGTTAAGTTAAAATATGAGACAGTGTTTTCTAAGGAAAGTGTGTTTAGTGGGTTCCAGTTCATTCTTTTTAGTGTATTTGAGAATGTGCTAGAATTAAAGTTTTTTAGGCAGCAGGTGGAAGCATAGGTATGAGTTAGTTGAATGGAGGAGGGAAGATGGTGGGGAAAAGTGTGAAAATGGTCACCTAGTGGGTTGGGAAGAGTACCGCTATCAGAGATGTAATGGGGATGAGAATCTAGAATCCAGTCTAATGTGCTTCCAGTGCAGAAGTCCTTTGAAAGTCTAGTTGTTGAGTTAATAAGATGAGTGAAATTATGCAGGTTTATATTTAGAGAGTTAGTGGGGGATTGAATTGTAGCCGAATTAATGTTAACATCTCCCAGGATTATGGTTTCATTATTAATGTTGATGGAAAACCAGGAGAGAATCTTCAAGGACTGAGATATTGTCTCCTGGAGGGATATAAAGGGTGACAATGCATATAAGTTTATGTTTATTTACCTGAAGGAGAGCTGAAATTAGTTCTGCATTTCCAAATAAATTTGGGAATGAGTTTCGTGTAGGGGTGACTAAGAGGGAAGACGAGTAAATGGGAGCTACCCCCCTCCTTTTTTATGTGTTCTATCTTTTCTAATCATAGAGTAGTTGAGTGGTATTAGTTCAGAGTCTTTTATGTGGGGTTTAAGCCAGGTTTCTGAGATTGAGAGAATATCGGGCTGATTGTGGTGAAGCCAAGCATGAAGGCAGGGGACTTTATTTTGTTACACATGCTCTGAGCATTTAGAGTAGAAAAATTGAGAGATTTACCAGTTGGGTGGGGAGGATGGGAGTAGGAGGTTGAATTTTGTGGGGTAGAGGTGCCACGGTTTAGACGAATGTCCCCAGAAAGAAGGATAGAGGTAAGGTGAGAAAAGAGGTACTTGAGTTGCTTAGTTTGTGGCTTGTGGGTTGTAAGGTTTAAGGACATGGGGCTTGTGTAGATGGGAGTACTGTTTTGGGGGTTAAACAGGAGTTTTCAGGAGAAGAGCATACTATTGTTGAAGGAGTAGAGACTGGGGGATATGTAGGCTGAGGAATGTGTATGCTTTATGAAGGATGGGATCGTTGTATGAAATGAAGGAAGGTGATTTGCATTGAGAGGTCTGGTGAGATAGTTTAGGTAGGATAAGATGATAAGGAGTTGTATTTGAGTTAAAAGTGAAAGAGGTTTGGTAAGCATGATGATTTAGGATATTCGCAGGGCTGAGTTTGGGGTTGAGTAGATATTTATGTAGGTTAGGAAATATGGATTTGGATTTTGTGAATAGATATTGGGATAGGCAGTGTTAGTAAGGTAAGAGCATATGGAGTGAAAGGGGGTGGGATTAATTTAAGGGGTGGAATAGAGGGGTGATTAGTTATGATGGGTGGGGTAAGTTGAAGTGGACTGGGTGGTGGAAGTGGTGGGTATGGTTTACTATCTATAAGAGAAGAGGTGCTAGGGGTGGGTGGGATTTGAGGGCAGGGGAGGGGAGCAGAGTGAGCCCACAGCACAAACAGAGCAGGAAGAGCAAAGGAGAAGGAGACAGACTAAGGATGCAGACTAACCAGCAAAAAAACTGTCAATCAGTGAAACAGTGAGTAAGCACAGAGGTAAGGAAGGCTCAGGGATAGGCACTGGTTAACTATTGGTGTAAGGTGGAAAGAAGCATGGAATTCATGGAGGTAGGCGCTAAGACAGTGCAGCTGTTAAGTAATACAAAATGTTTCTGTATTTTTTAATGTGAAATAGAAAGGTTGACAGTGGCTAAATGTTGCTACCTAGTGAACAAACAAATTAATTGCAAGGATGGCCTAAAGGAGTGGGCTGGAGAGTTAGGGAAGGCTAAAGTCTGCTGTAGGCTGCTGGTGAGTGCTCAGTGAGTTAAAAAACAGCAGTAGTAAAGTATACAATATTGGTTACAAATAGGGTGCATACACTTTATAGTAGAACACTGCAGAATCACCATGAATAACTCTTGCAAAGGCAGGAAGCCAGTGGGAACACGTAGACAGTGGGAGACACCTGGGTAGTTGTGATACAGCAGAAATAAACTGTAAAGGAAAGAAATAAGAGATTGTTAATAAGGTTACAATATGTCAGCTAGTAGAAGGGGGAAATATACTTTAGTGAAGATAGTTTTGTTTGAGTGGTAGAGGGTAGCCTATAGATAAGTTTGGAGTGGGGGTATGTGTAAATTGAAATACTACAATTGGGAGAGATCAAGAGGAATGATAGGGTCAATAAAATGGTTGGATACCTGGACACAAGTAACAATACAGTGCAACAGCAGAAAAAGCTGACTATAGATAGTGAAACCACAGTTCTATACCTCAGCATGCGGTAACCATGGGTAGTAAATCGCAGATGTACAAAGCAGCATTCAGTAACAAATGAAAGAGGCAGATTGAATTTAACAAATTTAACAAATATATCAGCAGTTAAAGTTTTAAACTTAACTTAGCAGCTGCAATTGAGTGTTGCAAATAATTCAGCTGATAATGTTAAGTAGAAAAAAAATGCCACATTTTACAATGAGCAGTAAGCGTTTTGGCACATTGAATGTAACAAATATAACAATATATCAGCAGTTACAGTATTAAGCCCGTAAAGGGGCAGTATCTGCAATTGAGTGTTGCAAAAACACCAGATTTTTAAAAGGAGCAGCTAGCATTTTGAAATCTTATAGTTGTAGTTCACATTGTTGGGAGTTGCAAATAATAGCCAATACAAACAAAGATTTATAAAGCAAATGTATCAGTAGGTTTAAGCCAAAGAAAGTGCAGCAGATACAGGACCGTGAACACAATGTAGTTTGAATGTTGTAAATATCGCAGCAGATAGTGTTATAAAGAAAAGAAAAAGGAAATGCTACGTGTTAACAACAAGCAGTTAGTGTTTTGAAAATCCAGCAGTTGCAGTTACCTTAGTTAGGACACGTGGTTACCAGGTAGTGCAAGCAGCAGAAAAAGTTATGTTTTATACTTCTAATTACTAAGGACTTAAAAACAGAGCCTGCATCAAATACTTCTCATTTACATATAAAATGTGGGATAATGCAGCAGTTGCAATTCACATTAATTAGGACACACAGTAACAACCATTACAGTAACAGAATAGCCAATGTCCAGAGAAATGCTAGAGACAAGTATTAGTAATTATACAATATAGCCTGTGATAGCATTCATCTGCGAACAAAGCCAGCAACCTATGGCAGGACAGGACTGGAGGGGATCAGAAGAAATTTTTAAGACTGGCGCCACAAGTACTGGTGTCGCTATATAGATTTAGGGGTGGAGAGTGGGTATTTAGAGGGGGGAGGGATAGGCAAGGAGTGAGAGAGGTGACTGAGTGGGTAGGAAGAGGGAGGGATAGGCAAGAAGCAAGAAGGTAACTGAGATAGATAAGAATAGTTAAGAAGAAGGAGGATGGATGAAGCGAAAAGCAAGGTACCTGACCGAGAAGAAGGGGAGAAGACAAGGATGCAGGGGAGGAGTCTGAATAGGGGGAAGGGGGTATGAGGCAAAGGGAAAGTGGAGAAAAAAGGCCAAGGAGAAGGACACAAAATAAGGAGGCAGACTAACCATCAAAAAACTATCAATCGGTGAAACAGTAAGTAAGCACAGAGGTAAGGAAGACTCAGGGATAGGCACTGGTTAACTCTTGGTGTAAGGTGGAAAGAAGCAGGGAATTCATGGAGGTAGGAGTGAAAACAGGGCAGCTGTTAAGTAATACAAAAAGTTTCTGCACTTTTTTAACATGAAATAGAAAGGTTGACAGTGGCTAAGTGCTTCCACCTAGTGACCAAACAAATGAATTGCAAGGATGACCTACGAGGAGTGGGCTGGAGAGTTAGGGGAGGCTAATGTCTGTGGTAGGCTGCTGGCAAGCACTCAGTGAGTTAAAAAACAGTGGTAGTAAAGTATACGATACTGGTTGCAAATAGGGTACATACACTTTATAGTAAAACACTGCAGAATCTCCTTGAATAGCTCTTGTAATTGCGGGAAGCTGGTGGGAGCACGTAGACAGTGGGAGACACCTGGGTGATTATGATACAGCAGAAATAAAACTTTATAGTAAAACACTGCAGAATCTTCTTGAATAGGTCTTGCAAGGGCGGGAAGCCAGTGGGAGCATGTAGACAGTGGCAGACACCTGGGTGGTTGTGATACAGCAGAAATAAGATTTTATAGTAAAACACTGCAGAATCTCCTTGAATAGCTCTTGCAAGGGCAGGAAGCCAGTGGGAGCACGTAGACAGTGGGAGACACCCGGGTGGTTGTGATTCAGCAGAAATAAATCATGAACGAAGCCAGCAACCTATGGCAGGATGGGACTGGAGGGGATCAGAAGAAATTTTAGTATTAATTTTACTCAGTATAATTGGGTACCCTTGTAAGAACTTTAGAGTAGCTGGCTTTGGAGTGTTCTGGTTGCAGTGGAACTACCTTATAGTCTGGGCATAACTGGTAAATCTGTGCCAGCCTTTCCAAGGTGTGTACATGTGTGTGTGTGTGTGTGTGTGTGTGTGTGTGTGTGTGTGTGTGTGTGTGTGTGTGTGTGTGTGTGTGTGTGTGTGTGTGAAAAATCAGATCTCAAAGAGGGTGTGTGTGTGTCAGCTACTTCAAGCAGGGACACAGAGCACTGGTTTCACAGAGAGGGTGGTGGAGGACTTGGCTTGGAACACTCGGTTAAGGGCTCAGCTCTACAGCTGAGTCAGTGGGGTGTCTTTTAGGGGGCCTGGAGAGAGAGAGGGAAACCCAGCCCTAATACTGAGTCTGTTCCCTGTGTGCTTGTAATAGAAATTGTTCTTATTGCAGAGAGCTGCATTTGAAAACACTGTGTGTATCTATTTTTGTTCCAAGTGTCAGTCTAAGGATATAGGGTCCTTGATCACGGGCCCAGAACAGGGGCATCACATATTGTTGAGCAGTGGTGGGTTATTAACTGAACTTCTGTAGCCTGTAGGCAAATATCATTGAAGGTGTGTGTACTCTCAGCAGCCACAAGACAAATTTAAAGACTTTCATTTTTACAAGTTTTATTTATTTTTTGTTAGTTTAGTTTAGTCAGAGAAAACAGTCAAAGACGTCAGCAGAGGATTATGGCAAGCTGATAAAGAACCAGTTGGCCAAGGTGTGTGAAGCCAAAGGACACGTGCATGCCAACCTGACTAAAGAGGAAATTATTTCAGCCTTAACTGCAGCTGTAGCCTGAACCTGCGACCAGGAAGACAATGAGTCTGGTGATCTAGAAGCAATAAAAGTCAGTAAATGTTTTCCACAGTTTACAGAAGGTGATAATTTTAATAGTTTTATTCATGTATTTGAAAGAGTATGTAAACAGTATAATGCTGACCAAGGGCTCTGGGTATGGTTCCTGATCCCCTTACTCCATGGTAAAGCTGTAACTGTTGTTTCTAAAATGTCTGATACTGACTGTGTAAATGATGATAAAGTTAAACAATGCTTATTGGAATGTTTTAAGTTAACATGTGAAGCTTAAGGAAAAATCTTTTGTGAGTACAGACACAAGGCAGATGAAAGTGTATGTGATTATATTGCTGAGCTAAGCATTTATTTTCATAGGTGGGTGAGTGAATATCTGGTCACTACATTTGAAAGGCTGAAAGACCATTTGGTGAGGGAACAAGCCCTTAGCACTTTGTCTCAGGACATCAGAATCTTGTTGGCAGACCAGAAGTGTAACTCTGTAGATGAGCTGGAGAAAAAAGGGGATCTCTACTTAGCAAGCAAGGCATCACTGTACAAGAAAGGGATACCTTGTGCTGCACATGGCTATACAGAAACCCATGTCGGGTAGCCTAAGCCACCTCAACAGAGTCCACCACTAGTTCATAGGTTCATAGATTAGTACTAGGCTAACTGCCCTCATGAGCCATTTTTAAGCCTAGCCAATTACCCCTTGTGAGACTCAAACCCTGCACCTTGTGTTTGTAAGACAAACACTTTAACCATTAGGCCACCCTCCCAACCCAAAGCTTCACTTGGTTCAAGATTATATCACCCCAGATGGGACTTGAACGCACAATCCCTGGTTTAGGAGGCCAATGCCTTATCCATTAGGCCACTGGGGCCTTCAGGTACTTGGCCAGGATTAAGGGTTAGATGTTTTAAATTTAACCAGTGGAGCAATATAGCAGACAGATATTCAAAGAAGCAAGGGAGGGAACAAAAGGTGTGGGACCCAGCAAGTGGGTGTAAGAGTATCCCAGTAGTAAGTTGTCTGGAGACAGGTGTACCAGACTATCACCAGAGTTTATATCCTGTCTTAGTGGATGGAAAACAGACCACTGCTAAGAGAGACATAGCCTCTGACATAACCATTGTGAAGCCTGCAGCGATTAAAGAGGAAAAGTACTTGCTTGGGTAGTCCACTCCATTCAGTGCTTTAGTAGGGACCCCATTCCAAATGCCTTTGGCCAGAGTTCACCTTGACTGGGATGGTTGAAAAGGAACAAGCAAGTGGGTGTGTTTGAGGATATCTCTGCAGATATCCTGATAGAGAATGATTTTGATAATGCAGTACCTTGTGTGCATGCAGTTACACACAGTCAGGCTTGGAGACAGGCATGTGGCGCTGGTAGCCTGTGGGAGAACCAGACAGACCACACACCTAAGGCCAGGGCTGGTGAGGTGACTATTTTGGGGGGGAGCTACCCTGTAGCAGTGAGCCTGAAGGTGAGCCACAGCTGCTCATAGATACTGATGTTCCTTTGAACAGACTAACTGAAAGGACAGAAGAGAGTGTATTACCCAGGCTGCCACTAAGGCATCACTGTCAGAAGATACCAGACTTCCTGTGGAATGGGAGCTTGAAAGGGTCACAAAGTTAGAGTTGAGACAAGCTCATCTCTTGGACCTTATGCTAAGAGACTTGAGGGAGTTTGCTAGGGAGGCACTGATCCTCAAGGAAAAGAGGAGCCTCTATACTGGAACTAAGGGTTACTGTACAGAAAGTGGACCCCTGAGGGTGGACTCGAGGTTGAGGTAAAACAGCAGTTGGATATGGGCATAAAGCATACCAAGAGATGTATTATGCAGAGCTTTTATTGGCTTGCAATTGCAAGAGATGTAACAGGGTACTACAGGACCTGTGAGCAGTGTCAAAAAGTAGGCAAGGCAGGGGACAAGGTCAAAGCTCCTTTGATGCCTTTTCCTGTGATTGAGAAACCATTGGAGAGAGTAGCTATTGATATTTTGGGGCCTCAGAGTACCCCAAGTTCCACAAGGAAGAAGTACATCCTGGTGGTAATAGATTATGCTACTAGATACCCTGATACAGTGGCACTGTCCTCCATCAAGACAGAGAAGGTGGCAAATGCTTTCTTAGAAAATTTAAGCAAAGTAGGTTTCCTGAGAGAAATACTAACTGACAGAGGTGTCAGTTTTATGTCAGACATGCTGGCTTGTCTCTAGGAGTGCTGTGGGGTGAAGTACCTAAAGACCACCCCCTACCACTCCCAGACAAATGGTCTTGTGGAGAGGTTAAACTCTACACTAAAGGCCATGCTAGGGACATTTGCAGATCAGTTTAAGAAAGAGTAGATAAATATTTCACCCATCTGCTGTTTGCATACAGACAGATATCCCAGAAATCCATAGTTTTTTCACTCTTTGAGTTGTTGTATGAGCATAGGGTGAGGGGGACTTTAGATTTGATTCATGATTAGTGGGAGGGTGAGTGTGAATCCCAGATAGAGTCTGTTGTGGCATATAAACTTCAGGAAAAGGCTTTGGGAGCTCATGGGCTTAGCTGGAGCCCAACAACCAAAAAAAGGTCTGGTATGACAGGAAAGGTCCAGCCTGACAATATGCTATGGAAAAGCAGGTTATGGTGCTCATTCCTGTCAGACACAGTAAGTTGCAGGCAGCCTGGGTGGGACCCTTCAAAGTGTTAAGGAATGTCAGTGACATTAACTGCATTGTAAATATGCTAGGCAGGAGGCAGGGGCACAAATTGAACCATGTTAACATGATGAAGCCTTACCATGATCGGGAGGCCCTTTTGCTGAATATTTGTAGTGGATGGCAGGAATTGTCTGGGGAATCTGATGACTGATTTCCTCAGTAAAACTCAGATTGACACCTCAGTGGAATGGATAGTAATGTCCCAGTAGCTATCCCCTACCCAGGTTCACAAAATCCAAGCAGTGTTACAGGTGTTTGGATATATGTTCGCTGGAAAACTTGGGTGCACCAACCTGGTGCAATGCCATGTGGATACAGGACCCCAAAGGCCTATCAAGCAGGCCCCTTACAAGGTGCCTAAGTGAGTCAGATTGACACTGTGGGAGAAGATATAGAAAATGCAGTAACTGGGGGTAATCCAGGAGTTCAGCAGTCCCTGGGCCTCCCCAGTGGTGCTGTTACCAAAGAAAGATGGCAGCACCATGTTCTGTGTGGACTGTGTAAAACTAAATAGTCACACAGAACCATATGCTTACTCCATGCCTATGACAGATAAGGCCTTAGAGGAGCTGGGTGGGGCTACGTATCTGATCGCTATTGATGTGGCAAAGAGCTACTAGCAGGTGTCCTTGACTCCCATTGCTAGAGAGAGTTCCACCTTCGTGACTCCTTCTGGATTTCCTGAGTTCACAAAGTTGCCCTTTGGGGTGAAATATGCCCCAGATGCTGGTAGATCATATCCTAGCAGGAGCAGGAGATTATGCCCTTACTTACCTGGATGATATTGCCATCTACAGCCATTCCTGGCATGAGCACCTTCAGCATGTCCAGGAGGTCCTGGGAAGACTACAAAGGGCAGAGTTGACCATTAAGCCCAGTAAGTGTCAGGTGGGCATGGCAGAGGTCTCCTACCTGGGACATAGAGTGGAGAGTAGTAAGATCAGGCCAGAACCTTCCAAAGTAGAAGCTATTCAGGCATGGCCTGCCCCTGTTTCCAAAAGCAGATGAGGGCATTCATGGGAATAGCAGAGAATTATAGAAAGTTTATTCCCAGTTATAGTACAATAGCTGCTCCCCTTACAGACCTGACAAGGAAAAATAGGCCCGATAAGGTAGTGTGGACCTTGGTCTATGTGCAGGCACTCCAAAAGCTTAAAGGGGCTTTGGGAGGACCCCCTGTGTTAGCCAGTCCAGATTACAGCAAAGACGTTGTTGTACAGGTGGATGCTTCAAACCACAGAGTGGGGCTTGTACTCAGCTAGATTTCCTCAGAGAGAGAATAGCAATCAGTGGTATATCTCAGCCGCAGACTCCAACCAAGGAAGAAATGTTATACAGCAGTAGAAAAAATGTCTAGCCATAATATCGGCACTGCAGAAACTTCAACCTATCCGTATGGAAGAAATTCACTGTAGTTACAGACCGCAATTACTTAACATGGCTATATCAAATCAGCCAGCAAAATACCAAGTTATTAAGATGATGCCTAGGGTTGCAGGCACATGATATGACAGTGCAGCACTGCAGTGGGGTCAGTAATGCCAATGTTGATGGGCTCTTAAGACAGGGTATGGGTTAATCTGTTCCCAGACAATCTCATGTCCCTCAAGCCAGATTTCTCCAGGTCACTGGAAAAACTAACTTGAGTTTTCAAAGTGGGGGAGAGATATGATGATATGAGGCATTGCCATCTATGCCAGAAGTAGGGCAGTGGATGTGTAACTTATGCCAGCATAGCTACTTGGAGTTTTGTAAAGAATTATATGTCACTTGTATATCACACTGATTTGTACAGGTGTTTGTGTTAAAAATGTATTTGTAAAGCTCCTTGTTTTAAAAATGTACCAACAGTGGGTCCTGTTGGACTGTATGTCAGATTGTATTGTGTCTGCTGAAATGAATATATGTGAACAGAGGATATTGGAAGAGAAGAGGTTAATCTAAGTCCAGCTAACTTTGAAAAAATATGTTTGAAATTAAACTACCTAGTTTAGGCCATAAAGATTTTATCTTACAGTTCTGACTGCAGCCAGAGACAAAATGTCTGTAGAAACCAGGACTAGGAATCCTACTGTATTGTCTTTAGGGGTGAACTAATTGCTACAGTGGAAAGGTAGAAGCTTTGAAATGGTTTTATAGTTTCCAGATGCTATAACACATCTTATCAAAGCTCTATGTGTGTGTATTATGACACATAGGTGCTAGATTCTGGTTCAGATTTTAGTAAAGGGAGCTAGTGTGGGAACCAGAGTCAGATGACCAAATGTATGTAATGTCATTCTATAATCTAGCACTGAAATTATGTTTTCATACTAGATGAGACACAAGTCTCAGGGCAGTCTGTTTGTGTAACCTAACAAAGATGGAAGACAACTCACCTACTTTATCTAGCCTTGCTTTAAGTAAGTAACCAGGGAATGGTAATTATTTAGATCAGTCAGGAAAATATAGTGAGATTAGTTAAGTGTTGTTTTTTAGCAACTATGTGAATCTATCCATCTTTGTTATTTTTATATTTCCTGTGATTGAAACTCTGGTGTTTATTGTAAATAGATGCTTAGTATTTTCATGTTCTTTTATTTTTTATTGTTAGATATATTTAAACTTTTCATTGTGACTGGTCTTTTGGTGAATATTTTAACCTTTGAAAGTACTTATATTTATTTGGTGACACTGTGGCTGCTCCTGAAAGCCTTGCTACATTGGTCAAACACTACCATTTGCATTAGTATTAATTTTACTCAGTATAATTGAATACCCTTGTAAGAACTGTAGACTAGCTGGCTTTGGAGTGTTCTGCTGGTGGTTGAACTACCTTATAATCTGGGCATAACTGGTACATCTCTGCCAGCCTTTCCTAGGTGTGTGTGTTTGTGTGTGTGTGTGTGTGTGTGTGTGTGTGTGTGTGTGTGTGTGTGTGTGAAAATCAAATCTCAAACAGTGTCTGCATCAGCTACTTGGAGCAGGGATACAGAGCAATGGTTTCAGAGAGAATGTGGTGGAGGACTTGGCTTGGAACACTTGTCTGAGGACTCCACTCTACATCAGTGTCAGTGTGGAGTGTTTTGGGGACCTTGGCTATAAAGTGGGAAACCTAGTCCCAAGACTGAGTGTGTTCCCTGTGTGCTCTTAAGGGAAATTGTGCTTGGTGCAGAGAACTGTATCTGAAAATACTGTGTGTATCTATTGTTGTTCCACATGAACATCCCTCACCAGTGTCAGGGTGAGTATTGAGGCTCCTTGATCACTGGCCCAGAACAGGGATGTCACAGATGTCATAAGTTAAGAAGACTTCTTTTAAACATAGTCTTGAAATTCCTGAAAATTATTTCATGTTCCTTTGAAAACCTGCCTGATATTCTCAGAGACTAGTATAAAACAAGCTTTACATAAAATCAAAAATATGCTGCCCCTAGACATGATGGCACAAATGGGCTGTATTTATAGTGTATCCAATTTCAGCCTATTTCTGTTTTGACTAAACGTTTTTTGAAAAGTCACTATATAAGGGATTTGTACCCAAGTCTGGTAAACAGTTGGCATAACTCCAGTGCATAAGGGTAGCTGTAAGACTAGTGTTAATAACTACTGAGTTATTTGTTCTTGCTTATTAGGGGACTCATTTGAATGTGTTCTTGTGCACATAATGGGTTAAACTTAAATAGGCACTTATTGCAATATTGGCCAGCATGAGTTCACTAGAAGGAGATCTTACATTACACATTTCATATATTTTTATTCTGATGTAACTACATGTTTTCTTGATTTGTCAAGAGCTTTTGCTATAATTATCCACTGTTCAATAATGGAAGCACTCTCAGAAAGTAGTTTCAATGGTTATATTATTAGATAGGCGTCAGAATGGATAAAAAGAAGAGGCTACTCAGTAGAATTAAGGAATGATACATCGAATGAATATAGCTTATTAAGTGGAGTACTGCAGGGTTCAGTACTGAGCCTTCGTCTTTAATTATGTCTGTATGTCTCTCCTGGCAATAAGTACACAAGCATTATAGTAAAATTCACTGAATATATTAAAACTGCTTGCCTAGTAACTTCTTGAAATGCTCATAAACTTTGCAGAATTGTTTGGATTAATTTTATTTATGCAGCATTAAAAACAAGCGATAGTATTCGTAGTCCCAGGTTTCACACCTCCATAGCAGTTATCCTCAAAGAAAGCTGATAAGCCTATATGAAGATACAGTAAGCACAGGGTATTCCTACTAAATTAGGAAATTAGGAAATGCAAAGGTGTTTTGATAACCACACCTACTTATGGCAAAAACATAAGGACTACGTGAAACTAGTAGGCTTCCTATAACTTCATATATACTCAGATACTGCAGATGAATGCAACTATATACAGGCACGCTTGACAGACTTTGGAAAACAGCAGACTCTGCAGCTTTTTTTTTATTAATATTAAGAAAAAAGGGGGTTATTGTGTTTTATATTGGGGTAGTCTTATGTAGACACCCAGTTGTTGAAATTAAAGCGTGGAAAGAAGGAGATAGGAAAGACTGAAAAAAGGGAGACACAACAAAGAGAGAAACACAGCAGGAGCACACCAAAAGGGTTGTCATGGAGGAGGTGGGAGATGAGGGAGTACTAAACTTTTGGCAGGAGATATACCATCTTCTATTTTTTCTGTAAAAAATTAGCAGAAATGGGAGAGAAAGAAAATAAAGGACAAAGGGATGCATAATTAAAATAAGAAAAAGAGTAAAATCGGGGGAGATGCAAAAAGGAAATATACACAATAAATTCACACATAGTGTCAGACATCATTCAATTTATTATTACCAATTTTATTTTATTAAATCTTTATTAAACTAAAACAAAATGGAAGGGAAGTGCGTATGCGTACATGGAAACAGTGATATAGGAAGTACTTATGCGTACTTGGGAAGAATCAAGCATATTTTGTGCCTGATATGCACTTGTTTGCAATATCGTCATGAAGCCATTGTTTATAAATACCTACAGTTTTATATATATATATATATATATATATATATATATATATATATATATATATATATATATATATATATATATGTGTGTGTGTGTGCATGCGTGTGTGTGCATGTATGTAATAAAACCAGTTAATGTACTGAAAGCACTTTAGACCGTCAGTTAATAGCCTTTATAAATATTTGCAGCTATATATATATAATGAAATCAATTAAAGACAGAATACTGCATTTATTCATTCTTGGGGTGTGACATTACCCTAACAAATTCCAGTTAAACTGCAGGGGCATTAGACCTGGTATGGTTATTATTGACAAACTGGGCTTTACCAAAAATGCTTTGTCACATCTACCCCAGGAAACATTTAAAGTATTGGATGCCTGGCTGAAAATGTGCTGTGACATTCTTAGGGCTCAAAGCGCTGCCATAAAGAGTCAGCTAGAAATGGTGACAGTCAGGAACATCATAGAGCATGTGTTTGGGCTGCTGAAGTCATGGTTCCAGTGCCTCAATATATCTGGTGGAGCCTGCAGTACTCTCCAGCCACATGTGCACATATGTTCACAGCATGTGCCATGCTACACAATATGATCCTGTGGAAGTAGCTGCAGCAGGATCAGTGTAGGGAAGGAATACAGAGTCCCATACCACTGCCCAAGTCACCACAGCCACACTCACAGGAGAACTCAGAGGAGGAGCACCCTGATGATGTCCCTGTAGGCAGACGTAGGCGTGCTCAGTACACCCTGGCATTGGCTAAGAGACAACGCATAGCACATTCACTGACAACCTAGGGCCTTAGGGACTGACACCTTACTCCTACTCACATACATATATTAAAATAGCTGATGCCAGGCAACCCACCCAACCTGTACCTATCCATGTATTGGTTGTGTACTGCTTGCATCACCCAGAGTCAGCCCTGAACTATAGTTTTGTCAACTGCTGCACTCTCAAGGTAAGTATCTAACCTACACACTAATTGTAAAGATTACTATAATAATGTATTGTATGCATGGATCTGCTGCTGTTATGCAAAGAAATATAGTGAGCTATTTGGTCAGATTTAACATCCACATGGGACTACTAATACCCAGTCCAATAGTATGTTTTCCTTGACAATCACTAGGCCTCATGGTTGGAATATTCCCAGGATCAGGCAAGGGAGATGTTAAACAGTGGGCACACATGATATTTGGACTGCTATCTGCCCAAGCTGATCTTGTGCTGTTGTTCCCCCACCCCCAACACAGCAGTACATCCATATAACCGCTTCAACAGAAAATCAGCTATGGTATATCAGTGGACCAGGCAATCTCAGGGCTGTAACATAGATAGTGCTCACACATTGTTTGTCTCTCTTCATGCAGGATAACAATGTACATATGTATGCCATTGAATGTATGATGAATGCCCCCTCTCTATTTAGTGACCTGTGTTGCTCAGTGGACTAGGGAAGCCAGCATAGGTGATGGTGTTGAGGGTTCTAATTTTGGAATTACTCACATTTTTAGCATATGAGGTAGTAATATGTTAGTGTTTTCACAGAATGTCATACCTCCTAACCTCTTAGTGCAAGAAATCTGGACACATAAGTGAATTTAAGTAAATATTTATCTGCACTTTTTTCAAATAATACAGCATTTAAATTGATTTATCTGTGTTGCATTAAATACTATCTAGCTGGAAGTTGTGGCTCTGTTTTTTCAGTTAATGCTTGTTAGAATTTAGTGTTTGTTATAATTCTGGCATAGCCAGTGATAAGTGGAGGTAGTTCACTTCACTGATATTCAGTTTCAGCCTTATATAAGTGGTACATTTTGGATTATTTTCTGCTTAAACTCTGAGCTTTGGCCAGCTAAGACCTACATGCAATCAACTGGACGTATAAGTGAATTTAAGTAAATCTTTATCTGCACTTTTTTCAAATAATACAGCATTTAATTTGATTTATTTGTGTTGCATTGAATACTATCTAGCTGGAAGTTGTGGCTCTGTTTTTTCAGTTAATACTTGTTAGAATTTAGCACTTGTTAGAATTCCTGCATAGCCAGTGATAAGTGGGGGTAGTTCACTTCATTGTTATTCGGTTTCTGCCTTATATAAGTGGTACATTTTGGATTATTTTCTGCTTAAACTCTGAGCTTTGGCCAGCTAAGACTTACATGCAATCAACTGGACATATAAGTGAATTTAAGAAAATCTTTATCTGCACTTTTTTCAAACAATACAGCATTTAAATTGATTTATTTGTGTTGCATCAAATACTATCTAGTTGGAATTTGTGGCTCTGTTTTTTTTCATTTAGTTCCTCACCAACCCTCCCTACTTTTGTTTTGGTATTAATCTTGGTGGCTTTGAAACTGCCCGCCCCTCTTGTAAATTTGCATTTGGATACTCTTCCTGTTCCCATCTCATTTGCTCACTCAAAAAAAAATTACACTTTATTCATCTGCTTTTACTGTATTTGTGTTTCTTCCTACTTTATTACTTTATTTTGCTTTTGCATCATCTTAAAAGTACTCAATTGTATTTATTACTGCTTGGTGTAACTATCATTCTAAACCTTTTGGTTTAAGCACTTGGGCTTCAGACCAGTTGTTTTACATTAAGAAGGTTTGTGGTCTGCACTGTTTTGGCAGGACAGGTAGCTTACATCCTTCTAAGTTGGGAACTGCTGATTGAAGACTATTAGTTTTGGTTTAAGCACTTGGGGTTCAGGCCAGTTATTTTACATTAAGAAGGTTCGTGGTCTGCACTCTTGTGGGAGGAGAGGCTGGACTTTGCCCTTCTGAGCTGGGAATTTCTGGTTAAAGGCTTATTTGAACTGTTTCTTACTGAAATTGGTGTGCCTTGTTTGCTGTATCATAGACTAGATCCAGGCCTGCTGAATCTAGCTTTGTTTGTATAACTTGAGCACTAATCCAGGCCTTCTTTTTTGGAGAAGGTTCCCCTGCACCCCAGTGGCAGCAGTGTGCAGTTGGAAGTCTCTGATTGAAGACTACAGGAACAGGGCTCAGTTTTGAGATTTTTTTACTGGTTAATTGGGTAATTTGTTTAAAAGCCTTTTCTGATTGCTTGTAGTCATCTAAAGCTGTTTTAAGTGTATTTTTTACTGTTTGTAGTTGTTTAAAGCTGTTTTAAGTGTATTTTTTACTGTTTTTGCCTTATCTTTTCAAAAAACTATTTTTCCTTGTTTCCCACCTTTCTCAGCTAGTATAGTCCAGTTTTCAGGCTAGTGCTGAATTCTGGGCTGTGTTACAATTTTCTGAGTTGCCCATACCTTACTTGGATAGAAGGAGATTTCTCTGTTCACCTGTGAGAGAGGGAGCTTTGAGCAGCCATCTGTCCCTGGAGGAGTGGTTCCAGCCCAGACGTTAGTAGTTTATAGGACATTTTGGGCTAATTTCTATCTCTTTCATTTCCCTGCTGTAAAAACCGCGTTTGCATAGTTTTGCATGTCCGGACAGCGCCGGTTAGCTAGGGCTAAATTTATCCCAGTTCCGCCAAGACTCCTCTTCAGTTTTTCCCTTGAAAGTAGTCTAACTCTCAATCTAAGCACTTAAAAAGCATCCTACAGTCCAGCACTTGCTCAGACCTAATAGCAAGAACTAATATACCCCGACGTTTGATTGCCCAGCAGGGCAAGGCTCATTATTCACCACTCACCAACCAAGCGACTAAGCAGCTCACCCTACTTTTCAGGCATGACCAAAGGGCAATTTCAGGTATACTCTCCAGTTCAGCTGGTGAACCTGGGTATCCTGAGGCAATGTTACAACTGCCTCATGTACACAGACAACCATCTCCTCCTACCACAAAACATTAACATATGCGAGAGATGCAATTATATAGCTTAATTGGAGGCTAAGCTCTCTCCACCCAAGACTGGAACAGGCAGTCATGAGGAGAAGATTAACACTTGCACCACACCTCCAGCCTAACATAGACATACTAAACCAGCACTGGCAAAAAATACACATAAATACACAAAATCATACTCGGAGGCTCTAGATAAAAACCTGCAAAAGCATCAGAGACCTCCAAAGCAGACACCCAAAAAACCTGCACCTCCCGTCACAAACCAGACAACACATAAAACACAAAATCAGTGTGCCACACAATCACAGCCCTTAAGGCAAAATAACATACCTAACACACTAATAATAGGTGACTCTATAGTCAGGCACACTGACGTCCCACTCACTAGGCTGGACAAGGAGAAGGTTACTGTTAGCTGACTGTCAGGAGCAAGAATCCGCCACATAACACAAGCACTCAGGTCACTCCAGAACAAGTACAAATATGACTCTGTCATTGTTCATGTTGGTGTGAATGACTTGAGACTTACCTCCCTGGACTACATGAAAAGAGACATGGAAGAGCTCTCTGATCATGTAGCCCAGGTGGGTATGACCCTGACCCTGAGTAGCATCCTGCCCTCACCAAGAAAGATACCGCAGTATAAAGAAAAAATGATCAATCTCAACAATTGGGTAAGCTTCTGGTGTCATTCAAAGGGGATCCAGTGTCCGTCAGCGTGGGACAACATGCTCAACAAGCCTCATTGCTTTGCAAGAGACGGCTTGCACCTGTCACTCCTAGGCTTTCGAATACTGGCCAAGGCTCTTGCTGCCTCCATAGTGCCTTTTTTAGGCAAGGCTCAAAAGTCAAACCCACCTCCGTAAACAGCACAAATAAAAAAAATTAGGGTTATGCTACTCAACGCCAGGAGTTTAAATCTCAAAATACACGTGCTCAAAGCACTCCTCAGTATGGAGAATGTCGACACCTGTGCAGTAACTGAAACCTGGTTCAAGGCTCCACAGAGCATCCAAGCAGTGCTGGGCTACAACTCATACCACACATTTCGGCCACAGAACATGAACCGAAACACAGAAACAGGGGGTGTATCCATATTCATAAAGGATACCTACACCTGCAGGTTAGTGGCACAGCATGATACCTCCAAGATCATCCATGTGCAACTAACATTAGGCAAATCTGCAATGCAAATTGTGGCCTGCTACAGATCACTCTCCATGACCCAGGATCACCACTCTGCCTTTCTGGAGACACTGGAAAACATGAAGGTCCTACTGAACACCCTGATATTGGGCAATTTCAATTACCCTACCGTTAACTGGGAAAACTACTCAAGTACAAACTATCAGGTCCAGCGCTTCCTGGAATTTATCAACTCAAATACCCTGGATCAGCTGGTAAACTCCCCTACCAGAGGTGAAAACATATTGGACCTGGTTCTCACCAACATGGGCGACAGGTGTTCCACACCGGAGGTCAACCCGTCACTGGTTAGATCAGACCATAAACTAATCACTCTGGATGTCCACACCACACCACCACCTCTAACCAAGGAAACCACAGTGAAAAACTTTTCTATAGCAAACTTTACCTTACTTAAGACAGAGGTGGTAAGTTTCACAGCCCCCACGCTAAAGGATAACAGTGTCCAAGATGCAGGAACCTTTACAAATGCACTCTATGAGCACCTACAAGGATGCATGGATTGTGCCATCCCTAGCAAAACCAAGACTCACTCCCCTAAGAGAAGGAAACCAGTCTGGTGGACCCCTGCCATAAACAGGCTATACAATAGAATGAGGAAACTAGTTCAGAAAAAAAGCAAACCCCAAGAAGGAAAGACATCCCTGATCAGTATCAGTAAGAAACTAAGGCCCCTCATAAAATCCTCCAAAGCTAACTTCAAAAGAAAAATAGCCAAGGATTCGAAAGATAACCACAAAGCCTTCTTTAGCTATGTCAAGAATCTAAGTGGCAACTCACAGATATGCTCTGAGCTAGTGCAAAATAGCACCAAATATACTGAACCACTGACATTGCCAACATCTTGACAGATAGATTCAGTGCAAACTTCACCCCCTTCCCACCCCCAAAAGGGCCCACAACAATACTACAAAAGTGTAGTGTCACAGAAATCACAGACACACAGGTGAAAACAGCCCTTTCAAAAGCCAAAAGCACAGCATCAATGGGGCCAGATGGTGTCCCAGGCTGTGTCTTGCACGAACTACAAAACAAACTAACCCCCCACCTAAACACATTGTTCAACCTCAGCTTCTCCACAGGCTATGTACCCATAGAATGGCATACAGCAACTGTTATTCTGCTCCACAAACAAGGGGCCATAACTGACCCTGGTAACTATTGCCCTATAAGCCTGACTAGCATGATCTGCAAGCTATGGAGCACATCATCATGGAATTCATTAACAAAGACATTGGGAACCTCCAAACACTTGATCTGACCCAGTTTGGCTTTGTTAAGGGCAGATCATGCCTACTAAATCTGGTTGACTTCTTCAAGACCATCACCAAGGCCATAGATGAGGGGAAGGTAGTGCACACAGCCTACCTTGACCTCGCCAAGGCTTTTGACACCATTCCCCACTTGAGAATTATAGAGAAACTCACCAGCTTGAACATAAACCCCTGTGTCATGAGATGGGTTGCCAACTGGCTTACAGACAGAACTCACACGGTAAGAATAGTGGGCTCCAGGTCCGACTCTAAACCAGTCACAAGTGGTGTCCCACAAGGCTCAGTCCTGGGAGCCCTACTGTTCGGTATATACTTTTCAGAAGTACAAGCAAACACAGGAGGACTATGGCTAACCATGTTCGCCAATGACTGCAAACTAGGAGCCATAATTGACTCTCCTGCTGACACGGACATTCTCCAAAAGGGCCTTACTGAGACAGACACCTGGTGTCAAAGTCATGGTCTCAAGTTAATGTCAAAAAATACATAGTCATCCCATTTGGGAAAAACAAAACACCCATGCATTACCACATAGGTGGCAGCCCCCTTAATACAGAAGAGGTAATAAGAGATATGGGGACCCAGTAATACTCTCTTCGTTGACAATCATATTGCCAAAGTAGTTAGGAAATCCTTCTGTGTAGCCCATCTAATTACTAAAGGGTTCACATCTAGAAATAAAGAGGCTATAGTGCCCCTCTACTCATCACTCATCAGACCCATCATAGAGTACAATGCCCCACTTGGGATGTACCTCACAAGACACTTCCAACAGCTGGAAAGACCACAAAAGTACCTCACCAAGAGGATTACTGGCCTCAAACATATGTCCTATGCAGCCCGACTGGAAAAACTCCAGCTGTACTCAGTGGCATATCATTTACTCAGAGGTGATCTCTGCCTGACTTACAAACCATGGCCAACTCAGAACTGATGGACATTCTCCACATAAAGATATCTAAGTCACTGAGAGCCACTCTCTCTAGTGAGCTAAACCTCACCACAACAATAAATAGAACATGCTGGAGGGATAGATTCCTGTCACAGAGACTCCCCATGCTTTGGAACAAAATTCCTAACTAAATTAGGCAGAGCACCTCACTAACACTCTTCAAGAGAAACCTCGACGAGTGGATGGGTAACAGAAAATACACCCCTGGGATCACTTCATTGGCTCTTCTTGACAGAGGCTCAGTTAATTAATCAATGGGGCGGCGAACGCTGACACACTCTGGCTAGGCTTATAAATGTCCTCAGGCAGATATCCTAGTACCTACCTATGAATCTATGAACCTATGAACAAAACCAGAAAGATTGGAGGACAAAGACCCAAACATAGGGACAGATTTTAAATATCGGTCACATAAACCTAGACAGTTTCTGGAATTAAAGGTGTTGCATTACTACATATTTTCTGAAAGATATAAAGTCTGACACACACTTGTTTGTCTGTAGTTAGTAGAATGTTTGATGTCAACATTCAATAAAGCACCAGAAGACCACAAATGTGTGAGGAACAGACCAAACATATGAGGCAACACTCTGGACAGTTGAGAGGAATGCTGACTGTCAGTCTGATGGTGGTGTAACATTATCAACTCAGTCACATATTAAGTACAGCAGACAGCTAGGGAATGCTCTGGACATTTTCAGTGAAGTGTAGTACTGCAGAAACAGGGAAGGATGTTAATGTCTGTAACATACAAAATCCTCGACTGGAATACAGGTAGGTGTTGCCTGGAGTCACATTATAAGTACTGACAATCCCATTGGGCATACCTGTACACTTAGTAAAAATGAATGCAATTCTGTTGGCCCATCATTGTAATGACCTGTTATGTATAAATGTCTATATATACAGATATATATGTATACATATCCATCTGTCAGTATCTCTCTCACATGCATAGTATATCTATCGCTATGTAGTGTCAAATAGATATATACTGATATATATATTGCTATATATGTTAAAAAGATACATAGACTCTTCCCATATATCTACAAAATATATATACATATCTCACACACACACACACACACACACACACACACACACACACACACACACACACACACACAGCTACATTTATATATACATCCCTGTTATATAATGAAATATGTGTCTGGATGTCTGCATTGTCCAATATATCCTAATAATGGTGAGTAAATTGCACTATCACACAGCCATAATGTTGATCAAAGTATCCAAACTAGGGGCACAACAGTACATAATCCACTTACATACAGACCCTTATGCCTGCTGGAAGTCACCATGTAGACAGATACAGGTGAGCAGGTGGTGTAATGTATAATGGTGTCAATGCATGTATGGAGAGGGTACATTTTCCCTGCTCACAGTGTCATCTATCTAACTGCAAGTAGCCACATATGGCCATACTGGTAACTCTACACACATAGCTAGGATAACAACAATTATCTCACTGCTAGGATACTAGATGCAGATAACAGTATAAAACAAAATCACTCTGCAGGCCACAGATGCTATTCAACTCAAGCCTAGTTTGTGTAATGCACAAGTACTATGCCTGCAGTCACATATACAACAGACTTAACCTGTGGAGCATGTGATAAGTACTGTGAGGTATGATATAAATGCCTAGATAGATAGGGGTTATAATCTCACTGCATCCCATGTGGTGTGTGTTTGTGTGTGTGTATACCCCTGCAAAACAATGGGCATGCCCTCATGGGCTATACAGCAGCAATGGTTATGCACCTTTTAGGCCCATAACTTGCTGCTGGCTTCCAAAGTGCCCTCTTCTACAAGACCTGATTATGTCAGCCACCTTAATACTACCACCTGATAGTGTAGCCTCAGATGTAGGCCATGGTGCATGCAATAAGTTCTGTGGTCTATAGTGTATAAGCCTAGATACGTAGGGGTTCTAATCTCACTGCAGCCCACTTGGTGCATGTTTGTGTGTGTGTGTGTATATATACCCCTGCAAAACAACAGACATCCCCTCATGGGCTATCCAGCAGCAATGGCTATGCACTTTTTGGGTCTCTAACTTGCTGTTGGCTTCCAACCTGCCTCCTTCTACAAGGCCCGATGATGTTAGCCACCTTATGACTACCAGCTGACAGTATAGTATCAGATGTAAGCCATGGTGCATGTGATAAGTACTGTAACCTGTTGTGTATAAACCTACATGGGTAGGGGTTACAATCCCTCTTCCCCAACATGGTGCAGGTGTATATCCATATGTCATATATATGAAAACCTCTTTAACTTAGAAATAGTTAGTGTTTTGAATCATTTTATTTGTAGCAAGTGATGTGCCCCCCCCCAAATGACTGACCACAACAAGGCTTGCTGATATCAACAAGCATTATATGTTGTAAACTGATAGCACTAGCAGACATAAGTTGTGTTGCGTGCATCAGGTACTGTGATCTGTAGTGTGTACCAGTACATAGATAAGTGTTCTAATCTATATACAGTCAGCTTGTACTATGCGTGTGCCTTGGCATGTCCTGTATGCAGTGAGTGGAAGTGGTGCTAGTCTGAATGTGGCCATGTTTGTGTGTGATGCTGTTGCAGCAGTATACATCATGTCATGGAGCCATAGGACATGTGAACCTAACTAGCATAATAGCCATACAACCCTCACAATCAGAGACATCTGTATACCCCTCAGTACAGGAGCAGCACATATTGCCCCAGTCCCAGAAGGAATCAGGAGGATGCCATGTATAGAGATGACATCTGCCCAGCCAGTCAAACAGATGTCATGTGCTGAGGTACATTGAAGTGATCTGTGTACCATTAGGCAGGGTCTGTTTCAAGGTGTTTATGTCTGCTAGACAAATGTCTCCCACAAGGACATAGTACTAACATCACATAGTAGGTTAATGTCCTTACAATGAGTCATCCATCTACTATGCTCCCTACAGATAGGCAACATATGCACTCCAGTAAGGTCACACCTTGCCCTGTAACAGACCTTATCACAAATTATGAATGCATGAGTACGTTGACCACTGCCATTGTCCATGGTAGACTGTCATACAGATGTGAACCTATGGAGCCCTGCACGTATACTGCTGTACCTTGCTGAACTCATATTTCTGCTGTGCTGCCATGCCATGTTGTGCCGCTTCACTCCCGCCGTGTGTCCATAGGGTATCCCCTCAGACTCCTGAAACAGACACATACACAGGTCTGTGACATACCTGTCTTTGTGTAACAATACCACCAGTGCAACATCATACAATATAAGGTCCACAAAAGTATGTTGCATACTCATGACATATACCAGCATACAGTGTATGTTGGTGACCACTACAAGTGGCATGGCAAAACAATACTGCATCACACAAGTACATGTCAAGTAATATATTCACCCTGTGCATCAGATACATAGCTTTATTTCCCTGCATTGATGGGAAAGATGACAGGGATGTGGCACATGTGTTGTGTGGGGATGCTGGAGGCCTAGGCTGGTCCAGACAGTTGACAGCATGTGTGTGAGTCAGGAAGAGGAGTGGGTAAGATGGACCATGGAGAGATGAAGTGTGCGTCTGTAGCTGACCTGCATGGGACAGTGGTGTGTGAATGTGTGCATGTACACAGTCAAGCTCAGTGCTAGCCCTACATGTGTGTATGTTGGACAGCTTTGGACCATGCATGGTAGAGTTGACAGTTCACTGTCTCCAGCCCTGAACACGGGAACTGGCTTTGCCAGGAATTACACTGGCACCAACATACCCAAGGTCAGATGTGGTGCTAGTATCTGATGGTGACTGCTGTCTTCTGGGATCATGTCCCCCATAGGACTGCCCAGGACCATGTACCCATGGCCTGACACATTGTGGTGTGGACAGCACACTCCCCTCTGTAGGGCAGGATGCACTGCCACTACAGGAACGTAACTGTGTATGGCCACGTGGACTCTGCAGATGGCATTGCTGACCTACATCCATGGGTCTGACATCCAACTCCAACCAAATGTTCCATCACAGACAATGTACAGTCCAAGACATGCACTGTCTTAGTCCACCATTTGTCCACTGCATCAGTGAACCAATCCAGGGGGTCCCCAGTGTGGTGGAGGCAGTCACGGATGTCAGACTGTGCTGCATCTATAACACTAAACATACATCTGGTGCTCCATTCACAATGTCCCTCTGCCTCCATGATGGCCCAAAACATGCACCAAGTGACCCATGATGTGACACCTGCAACAGGTGGTGGATGAACAGCAGTCCTCCTATGAGTACCCCTGTCAATCCGCCTGTGTGGGACCTTGCCAGCTTTCTGGCTATGGCCAGTATCTTCATTGACTGAAGCCATAGTTGCCACACTGGTCTGTTCAATTTGTCCACCCTCTGACTGTCTGAATTTGAGGCCTGTGAAGATTGGGTATTTGTAGGCATATGACTGTGTGCAGTGACAATGAGGGCAGAAGAGGGATGTCAATCTCTGGACAGGTTCAGTGCCTGCCAACCCCACCTGTGTCTCACTGTGGCTACCATCATAATCAGAGTCCAAAGAGACACTGTCATCAGGTTGTGTGGGGGAGAGACCCCAACTCTCCAGTCACCTGTGGAAACCAAGACAAAAGCAGTACATTACTACCTGTACTATTATGTATGGAAAATCCACAAAGAGTCATAATAATCCATAATTGCATTACCAGTCTCACATCTTCTCATCTCCACTTTCATGCAGAACAGACTTCATCACAACAAAATATGCATTTGACTCAAGGCCTCTATAACAAGCACATCAGGTAAATCACGTGACACTTAACCAGTACAATTTGCCTTTTAGGTATGCAATATGACACTATACTTGATAAAACAACACATACAACCAAGTACACCTATCTTAACAAATATATAAAAATACAAGTTTCAATGCCTATGATATGTAGCATCGACCTTTTGGTTTTTACAAGGCATGTTGGATTAATCACCTCATGTACATCAGGAGGCTTATTCACTCTGAACTATAGCTGTAAAGTGTTTCTGCTCATTCAACTACACTCCTGTGATTACCCACTCTAGGAACCTTAGGTAAATGTTCCAGACTGGAAAATACAAACATTCTACCCTGGTTACACCCAACATTAAGTGCACATAGGGAATTATCCTAGCCTTTAAATTTAATAGCATATATTTGTTCCATAACAAAACAGTACCAAGCTTACCAGGAGCAGGACCATGGCCTTGGACAACTCCTGATGGACCTGTAAAAATGTGAGGGTGAGGTAATTTCAGTACCACCACATGTTGCAGCACAAGGCAATACCTGCATATAGCTCACATGTACAGTAGCTACTGTGTTATTTGATGCATTGCAGACATTATGAGTATAAGTGTGCAACTGAGCCTAAACCCCATCCCCCAAAGCACATAGACATCACACCCATGTAAAGGTATGTACAACCTGACAGAATGACTGCAACAGTATTACAGTGGTGATCACAGTGACCTTACCTACACGCTTCTCTGCTGTGGACACTGTGGCACACACCTCCACAATGTATGGTGTAATGATGCCTGGGAGCTGTGTGTCCCTAGGTTTGTCAGGAATTCCTCAGTGACCATGAGTGGTTGTTCCTTTGCAGGCCCTCCACTGGTGATGGCATGATCCCTGGCTACATCAGCTGCCCTTCATCGGGCAGCATTCACTATGTCTGTAGAGCAGTGTCAAACCTGCTCATATGGCCTGTCCTGGTGGCCACTGTCATTCACATCCCAGACAAGGTCTGCCCACAATGCAGCCTGGTGTTCCCTGTTATGCCTCCCCTTGGATAGGAGGATGTGATGATGTTGCCATAGTCCTTCAAGTATTAGTTCATTCTCCACATCTGAAAAGGGTTCATAGGTTCATAGGTTCATACTCCTGCTATCTGAAGGCCTAGCATACCTTATAAGCCTAGCAAGGCCCCACCCAGCCCCCCACCCCCTTAGGGTTGAAGAATACTTCACCCCATCTCCCCGTGCCTCTGTCAGATTCCTCTTGAACAGGGGAGACTGTCCAATCTGTCGGAACTGGATCCACTTCCTATGAGGCTTTTCCCACAGGGCCAGGGTGGTGAATCTGTCCTCACCCACAGCACATTCTGTCTGATCTTGATTGGTTTCCACGTTGCTCTTATCCTCAATGATACATCAGTCCATTTGCACCCTAGCTATGTTGGTGCTCTGGTTTGAGGTGGTCTTTTTTTTGTGATTCTGTCTCATTGATTTTTTTCTGGTTGGACACTGAATAGCTGAGCCAGGCACAGGTCCAGCCACCATGCAGCACAGGAGCCCACTTGATAGAGCTCTGAGGATCTCAGTCCGGCTGGAGTTTCTTCAGTTTTTGGGCATATGGCATATTTTTTGAGCCCTTGTTGCTGCAGGTCAATCATTGGACAGTCCGAATGGCTAACCAGTCCAATCATTGGTCTGATGATCTTTCAGTGGGGCTGCATACAATCATTGGTCTGATAAGTGAAGTGATCTGGATTCATAATCTTCATAATGAGTGTGATGAGAAGAAGGTCCCTCCTAACCACAATGGCCACACTGGCAAAGAAAAGCACAAAGTTAAGTCAACTTGGGTCTGAAGGTCCTTGATAACCCTACTCCCCTACCCCCTATGTGTGATCTATACTATTTGGGTGTTTTTACCTTTACCATCTTTCTGGCATTAGTTATGTACTTTGGTTTTACATTCTGATGGATTAGCTTGTCTGATGGCCTTGGCCACTATGGTGAGCCCCTCTTCATTATCAAACTTTGATGGATTTTCACTCCTATGATGATTCAGCTGGCAGTCCATTGCACAGTTTAGCGAAAAGTTTGCCCCCTTGCTCTCCTGTGGGATGCACAGATGAGGGGCCCAGGACTGTGCCCTGTGGGACCAGCCCAGTGACGCTTGTGGGTCCAGGATGGAGCCTGGCACTTCACTCCATCTTGTGATGAATGGGGTTACATTTAAGGGTCATGTTGTTCTCTATGATATGGGTTTACATTTAAGCTGGTGAGCTCTTTTTCGAAGATGGGGAGTGGGGTATTGCCCTGCGAAGGTCAAGGGTCAAGGTAGGTGACTGGAACTGCCTTCGCACTCTGATCTGGGTGAGGTATGAAAAAGCTCACCAAGTTCAGAAGTCACGTGTCTGCCCCAACACATGCTGTTGGGTGGATCTTTAAAAATTTATGAGTGTAGGTGAGAATGGTCCCCATGTCTTAAGGTCTCCTTAGCTTGTTAAACCTAATGGCTTGTTAAGCATGGATTTTGCGCTTATGGGGCACCGCTGAACCACCCGGACCCAGACCAGGCTGGTTAGAGTCTCCTTTGGAGCACCTGTGGTTGTGCTTATCCTGTGGTAAGGCTAAAGCTTAAAACAGGACGCCAGGTCTGTGTAGGTTAGGTGTAGTTTAAGTGTAGGACATAGCACATGACCGTGTGGTTCCCCATTTAGCTTGGCTTTTTTTAGCTTTAAAGAGCAGAGAGAGATGGGAGGTTAGAGATTTTGAGGGATAGATGATTGGCTGGCTTTAGGGAGGGATTTTGGGCCCTTTGGGGAGGGAGGGAGAAATTCAAACTGATGTGCCTGCCAGTATGTTTATGTGGGTTCAGTATTTTTGTGCATTTTTCTATCATTTTTGAACTATTTTTGGCATAATTCTGGAAATTTCTTTATGCTAAAAGATTTGAGTCCCTTCTTTATTTTCCTTGGCGATTTGTTTTTCTGGCCTTTTCTTGGATTTTCTTTGATTGATCAGAGTGATAGTTGAGGATTTGGATTTTTATGATCTTGAGATGTCTTGCTTTATCTTGTAGTAGCTTTCTCCTCTTGTTGTAAAGTTTGTTGGTTTATGGCTGGGGTTAGTTTGGGAAAGGGGTCTGGATTTTATTTGCCTGGGCTTGATTTTTATTTTGATGGATTTGCTCAGAAAATTGGATGCAGGGAGTCTTAGCAAATTGTAAGGGATTGGATTCAGTGGGTTGGGTTGTCCAATGGCTCAGGGGCCTGAAGTGTGAACCACCACCAAGAAGTAAGGAAGTTGGCTTTGAGTTTCTTTCTGTGGTCTTTTTGTTGGGGTGGGTGGGGGGGGGGATGGATCTTTGTGAGATTAGTTGGTCTGGTGATTTCACTGTGATGAGCTATACTTCGGTGTGGAGCATTTTGTCCCATGTTTGTGATGATCAGGTCTAGTATATTTCACCCTCTTTGGTTTTCAAGTTTTGTTGTTTCATAGCAGTTTGAGTTATGAAACTCCAGGAACCTTTGGCTAGGTATTGGGGCTGAGTGTAATGTTCCCAGTCTAATGTTTTGGTAGTTAAGTCACCCAATATGATGGTGTGAGAGACATTTATACCACAGTGTCTTCAGGAAGGCTGTGTGGGGTTCCTGAGTTTGAGGGGGTGGCCTGTAACATGCTACAAACTGTAGAGCAGTTTTGCCTATGGTTAATTACACCTGAATGGTCTCTGCACCTGAATGAGCATGGTATCTACAATACATTAGTCCTGAAAGACACCAAAAGGGAAACACATTACTGGATCAAATACATGGATTGCCACTATGTACAGATACAGTAAGAACAAAATGACCGGCACTATCCACTCCTTGCTCACACATCTCATACCCCACAGTGTGACAATATACTACATGTGTGAATACAATCAAGATAGCATCATTACTGAAGTAGTTTTCTGTGTGCCATAAGAGATTCTGCAGTATGATCGTACGCCCAACACTCCAGCCCACTGTGGCATGTCCCCTAGGGCCAGACAACCAATAATATGTCATAAAACCAGTGCCAGGCAAATAGCAGTATGCTATTACAACAACTATATAGGGACAGTCCAACAATACCAGTGTGCCACAATGACAAAAGACAATGCAACCCTGCTATATTGTATGTCCCTCGTATGTGTAAGACAGCAGGGTATCAATGACATGTTGTTACCACAGGTCTGAGACAGGTTTACTGCTGTAATCCCTATTTGCCATACCTCTATCCTCCCATCTGCATCCTGTTATACACAAAAAACAGTTACATACCTGATGGAGTGCAGTACTCCTCTGTTGAAATGTGCTACTAATAATGTTTCACAAAGGCATGCTCTGTGTGAAGAAAGTCTCATGCAGAATGTTTCACTAAACCAGTCTGTGGCTCTGATATACTAATTGCAGCCATAACAGCTGAATTAGCCAATAACATGCAACCACTGTACAATATATAAGGCCTTCATGTAGAACAGGTCCCCTTTCTTAGGTGTTGAGTTGGATATTACTGTTGTGAGGAGACTACATCATTGCAGAGGGAAGGTCTGTAGTGGAAACCTTTATATAGAGCTGTGTGTACCACAGGATGCAGCTGCTGCTGCAGGTAGTAGACATAAGCAGAGAGTGTGAACACTTTGGAGGGCAACAAGCTGTAGGTGTATCTGTGCCAGCTATATCAGCCTTGTTGTAGAGGCAGAGCCAGGGTGAGGGTACCCTTTACACTCCAATTACAGCATGTGTTTAAGGTACATATGTTAGGCAACTGTGTCAATAACAGAGTACTAGGTGACATATAGTAATGCTATACGGATATGTGAAATGTGTCCCTACCTGCAGGCCTGTGACTTCCAGCACTGAAAAGCAGTTATTTAATTTGCAAAGCTTTGCGTGGATAATGAGTGCATGAATCATTCATTAATTGTTGTCTTCACAATAATGTAATTGAAATGCAACACAACACTGGATTTGAACCCAGGACTGTGTGTGGCAAAATGTACTGTATGCAAGGCATTTAACAGACTGAGCTACTGAGTCACATCTACAGCAAGTGTTTTGCAAGATATATGTACACACATACAGGCTGTGACAAATATTTTCTACATCCATCAGTATGTGCATGGCTTTATATGGATGTATTTCTGCACCAGAGTCCCAGCTGAATATGCATTTTGCTATGACTGCCTTAGCAGATGTCTTTCTACACGTTGCTGATGAAGGGCACATTTACCTGCTATCACAGTCCTCAGTTACATCTATTAGTATGTCTTTGGCTGTCTACTGGTGTATTATTGCATCAGAATCCAAGGTACACTCCCATTTTTTCCATTACTTTTTAATCCAGTTTGCTTTGTGCAGTGAGGTGTGGTGTGCAGCTCAGCTGAAACATGCCTAATGACTGTAATTGGCAATTACTATGTTTTGTTTAAACCACCTGCTTTAACTAAGAGTTGCATGGTGTGGTGTGTTAATGCGGCCTACTGCAGTTGTGATGGGCTTGGGTTTGAAACATGGCAGAGGTGTTTATCTTGTACATGTGCCTTACAATGTTATAACCACATATAGTCATTATAGCTCTATTTAGCTGAGCTTAGTGAAGTTGCACGATGCAAACATATAAAGAAAAGAAAAAAGGGAGATAGGAAAGTTGTGAAATGGGGGCAAGCAGGGGAAAAAGCATAGTGAAAGGCAGTGAGGTATGTGTAGGAAGGGTGTAGGAAAGAACCATAGCTATTTATTTCTTGTACAGCAACAACTGTGCAGTTTGACAGAATTTGTTGATGAATTTGAACTCTCAAACCCCAGAGAGAGAGGGGTGAGGACAACATAACTGCATTGTCAACCCAATTGGACCAAATTACATGTGTCCAGTGGACATGTGCAAAATGGAGAGCAATGTATGGGATGACTCTTTTTTGTTTTGGGGGGGGGCAGGTGCCCATTTTTTTTAAGGTAAGTGTAATGTTGGGGAAGGGACATAGGACCATGTGGGGGAGGTAAGTTGGCTAGTTGAGAAAGCATTTGCAAACAGACAAGACAGCAGACAGGGGCAGTGTGTGACACATGAGGGAGGTGAACACTTGGATATGGAGGGTGTTGTGGAATTCAAGTTCCATGAGCCTCCAGATGGCAGAAGTGTAAGTCACTTCCCCACTCTTGGGACTGTCGGCACTGCTACTTCACCACCCCAGGGGTGCAGTGCTGGAGGCTGGGCAACAGGGAGAAGCTGCCCACCAGATTGGCCAGCATGTCCTAAATCCGGCACAGGCAGCAATCATAACCATGGTGGACTTTCCTGCACACCAAGACTAGCAACTCAGTTTGGGTGACAGCTCCCCCTCTGCCACTACTCCCAGAGGGGGGCCCGATCCGTCCCATGAGGTTGTGCTACCCGATGCCGCAAGTACTTAAGGGGCAGCAGAAGGGGCACCACCAGTTTGGGTCCCAGACATGTTGGGACCTAGTACCACAGCTGGTTGATGCAAGGTAGGGGGATCAGCCAGAACCAGCATACCTGACATGCTGTGGTAATTGAGTTATAGCAATAAGTTGAGGTTATTTATGAACAAATCATTGTTAGTATTAACAGCATTGAACATCATATTAATTAACCCATATACATAGCAATGTATATTATGTATGACACAACATGAAATAACATAGCAGTCAGTGTGTTAACAGCATGCCAGTAACCATTAAAGCATAATGGCAACCACATGGTTAAATTAACAAGGTATGTTAATATGACATCATAATAACACATAATAACAAACTGCATAACGCCAACAAAATGGTTAATTTAACAAGATATGTCAATATGAAAGCATAATAACACGTAATAATAAACTGCATAAGGTCAACAAAATGGTTAATTTAATAAGATATGTCAATATGAAAACATAATAATGCATAACAATAATAAACACATTTCCCAATATATAGTTATTTTAACAAAATTTGTTAACAGTAAACCATAATAATACATAACAGTATTAAATACATGGAGATAAGGGGTGGGGAGAGACAGAAAAAGAGTCCATTAGTGACACTGCAGATTATATCCCTGAAAACAGTGGTAAATTAACTCTACAGGTGTGTATTGCCAGTTGTGTGCACAGTGACTACAAGTCTCCTATAGGTGATGTAGCATGTACGTATCTCTCAAGTTGTTTCATGGAACAGTATGGGCCAAGCAATAACAAATGCAGGTACACAACTGGACAGAACACTTCCACATCATGTGGACTTATATAACTACCAAGGTGTTCTGTAGATTTGGTAAGACTTTGCATTCCAAGTAATAATGTCTGTGGTAATCCTGTGACAGATGGCTTATGCGATATTGATTACAGTACAAGATATTGTGACACTTGAAAGGCATGTTTGTGTACAGTTTAAAAACTATAAAGCTGTCATGCCTTAGTTGCCAGGAATGGGAATAGAACCTAATAGCTTTGACTGCAGGGGACATCTGCAAATAATGTAATAAGTGACTGCACCTAGTTAGTACAGACATGCAAGGAATACAGCCGTACTGGAAGTAGACAGATTTATTTATGAACCAGCAATGCTGGTAAACACATTATTCTTATTGATTTTAAAACTCTGTGAAATCTAAACACAATATCTGCTCATAGTATGGGCTATTTCACTCATATGCCTTTTGTTCCTGGGAGAGAGAGAAAATGTGTGTGTTATGTGACTGACAGTGTGCTGGAAATAACCCTGAACCATACTATGAGTTGAGTAATACAAGTTACAGGACATTCTTTTTTCATTCTAGAACTATTATAGTGCTATAATTGACTGCCCTGACAGTAAAACACACACATGCATGGAATACAGCCATACTGCATATATTAAAACAGCTTTATTGTAGTATCAACAATGCTGGTGAACATTTTGTATTGTTATTGCTATGAAATATCTGTGAAGTACGCATACAATATCTGCCCATGGAGTGGGATACCTCATCCATATACCTTTATTACCTGAAGAAAGAGGAACAGAGAGCATTATGTGACCAAAAGTGGCCAGGAGACAGCCTTGGACAGTGCTATGAGTTAAGCAGTTCAGGTTGCAGGCCATTACTTTTGCATTCTACAGCTATTACAGTGTTACACTTGACTGTAGCAACCTTACCATGGACAAACAATGCATACAGCTCTACTGCCATGGTTATGACAACACAATCTTGCTGAACATCATTTTTCTTACTGTTATTGGTATTGTTTATTGTTTATTGAATATCAATTGGTATTGTTTATGTATTGCACTATAGCTCTAATTGCCCATTTATTGCACTACAGGCCTACCTGCCTCTTTATTGCACTACAGTTTTTCTTGTGTGCACTTTATTGCAGTAAATGCTTTAATCTTTCTTGTTTATTGCACTATAGTAGGCATACTAAACCCATACTTACCATGCTCACAGAACAACCTGGCCAGGTGCCTGGCATGGGACTCGAAATTGCAAGCCCTCGCAACTGCTGCTGTTGGGAGAGAATCACACCATTATGCATACCAGTCTTGCAGACATTCAGCTTGCATATTAATAAAAGAGAGGAAATATTATTTATTTATTATTTATTTATTTATTGACATTTGTTGACCGGGAAAGTCCACTGGGCTTGAGACCCATTTTCAGTAGAGGCCCGGGAGAAAATCTCCAAATTGCAATAAAATCATTGCATGAATTTGTAAGGAAACAGTTACTTATAAATCAAGTGAAATAATGCAGAAAACTATCTAAACAGCACATATGTTGAAAAAAGGCACAAATAATTATTACTTACATATTTGTGGGGCATTCCCTGCTCTTGCCTCTTGGACCCAGGTGTCCAAGGTTCCTCTCAATCTCCTTTTCAGGTAATCATAATGGTGATGACACTGCTCACCTGTGCAGGGGATACCAGTAACACTGGTGAGTTCCCGAGGAAAATGGTAGCAGGCCCTGCCTTATACTCTGAACCCAGGAATCTACCATGCATCAGCCGGGGTTTATAGATTTTAACAAGAAGCCCGAACATGACCCTGGACTCCTGAATACCCCATCTCTATACCTGAAAGTGTACACCTTTGCCAAGACTACCAGCCATAACAACAGTTGATTGAACTCCAATGACTGTTGCAGAATTACTGCCTATTGGGCTGTTTTTACATACTTACACATCATTTAGCAGCATTCAAAAAAGCACCACGTCACCTAGCAGTGCGCAAACCAGCTAAGCGAAGCTAAGCAGTGCAAAAGCTTGCAGAGTCGTGGTTTTAGCAAGGATTAGCACCGTGCAGACCTTGGTAGCCATTAGCATGTCTATGCACTGCTTAGCATGAATGAGCAGTGCTTAGCAAAGTGCAGCAGTGCCAAAATTCACAATAGTTTAATAAAATTAAACAAAAATATTACATTCATTTATATACATAGTTGGCATGTTATGGACTTGAACCTAGGACCTACTACACATAAGACCATAACTCTACCCATGTAGGCAGTTGAATATTATAAAAAACAGTATACCTTCACATATACTACTAGGCTACCTGTTAGCATTGCTGAGCACCATGTTGCGCCATGCAAACATGCTTAAACACACCTATAAATAAATAATTCATTACATCTGGTTTCTATTTTTAAATGTCTGGCAGGTATCGGCCAAGTATGTAGATGCTCTGCTCGGCTCTGCTGCACTCCACACCATGCTGTGCAAATGAAAATTAAAAAAAAGAAAAAGAAAAAAATTTAATTATGATATTTAATTACATCCAGTTTCTATTTTTAGATGTCTAGCTGGTGTCAGCTGTCTATATGTAAGCACAGTTTGGCATTGCTGTGTTCTGTGCCGTGCCACACAAACATGTAGTTAAGAAAATTAAAAAAAAAAAAAACATAACACATCACAAAAATAACATATACATTTGACACATTTCACAACATTACAAGACTGGCAGGGAGCATTACAGGGAGCCTCATACTCATCTGCAGCCATGGGTAGCCACTACACCTCTTCCTACAATGATTCAGTATCCATGGTTCTTGGTTCTCCCTAGGTAGCGTGCCATCATTAATATGCATAGTGCGCTGTCAAGGGGGTGACAGTGGCCATGTACATGGATACATTCCATGTAGGCTCCACACTGTGCCTATATGGATTTTATTAAATCCTAGGGGATGTTTTTGTCTCAGAGGCCACAAATTATTGTGAGTGATGAAATGAAATTATCTGATGTGCAGTATGTCAACAAACAATAGCTCAAACTGAGGAAGCACTGCTTAATATAAAAAGAATATGATATGTTTTCATTCAATTACTAGGTATGAAATCAAACTAATTACTGCTTTTCCTAATTGTTCTACTTCAGGACATTCAGTACATGCAGAATTAGACATACCACCTATGCAGAATGCATTGTACAAAGTATGTTGTCTCTGCATGTTAAAAACGTGATTACTATTTATTTCAAGCCTTACAGCATTACTGAACAGTAGTCAGTGAGTACTCCGGCATGTCTTTTATACATAGTAATATGGTTAATTGTTATGAAATAAAATAATATGCATTATTTAAGGATGAGAAGGAATGTCAGATGAACAGTGATAGTATACCATGCATCACACAGAGATCACTGCACGCATCAATTATACTTTGTGCTTTTACAAGAAAAGAAACACTAATCTGAATGTCATGGTCCATAGTTCTGGACTAGATGCATGTCTTTGCCTGTGCATATGTATGTTGTGCACAAAATTGCCACACAGAGTCCCTTACTACTGCTGCCAGGTGGTTATCATTAGTCAGCGCAGGGTAAGAACTGGAACCTGCAATGGCAGGATGGGGTCACTTCACAGCCAGACTGGTGCATGATCATGTTGTGCAAAATGCAACATGCAGTAAACATCTCACATACATTAGCTGGGTCATACTAAAGGGCATCTCCAACCTCAGCCAGGCACCTAAAATGACTCTTCAAGAGGCCAACAACCCTGTTGATGACAATATAGGTCTGGAACAGGGCTATGTTGCAGTTTTATTCAGCAGCTCCACTTGTATTTTTTACTGGTGTCCTGAGCAATAGATCCAGCAAAGCATCACCTGAAAGAAAAAAGAAAAGATCGAGAGAGAGAGAGAGAGAGAAACATGGGGAGATGGAGACAAAACAAAGAAAAAGTGGTTTAGTGTTCACCAATGCATTTTACCATGAATAACTACTTAAATAAAATAAAAAAAATCTACTTTCCAACAAGATGACCACTGGCATCCTACCATGCAGGAAGAGTGAGCTAGTATGCCAGATGTGGGAATTGTGTGTGCTGCCAGGATGCTGGGTAGAGATGTTAGTGAGGCATCCCCATGCATCACACACTACCTGGCAATTGATGGAATGGTAGCACTTCCTATTGAGGTACCACCCCACCTTAGACCAGATGGGGTCCTAATTGCAACATGGGTGAAATGTATTGCACTGAGTACCTAAGAGAAATGTGCCCCCCCAATACAAGGCATGCTAAGTTTGGGCTTAGTTCTCAGGTGAAATCAATAAATAGATGTACTGATCCACATGTGGCAAGAGTGCGTCCAAAAACTACTGAAGTATTCTCAAGGCAGAATCCTGTGAGATACCCAACATGTCCCCAGTCTATCTCTGGATTTTATGCTTCTGCAGTTGGTGTTCTTTGCTTTCTCTGTGTTTTTTTTATCTCTGGAAGGTCCTTGTTCAAAGTATAGCTAGGGCTATAAATACCTTAGTAACCTCAGGGATAAGAAGGACACACATCCCCCCAGTGCCCATGTAAGAGCCATACATGCTCACTAAGAGCCTTAAAATATCCCTGTCCACTTTGAACCTGTCAAGAATATCCTGATTGTCAAAATTGTAGTGAATGATTTTTTGCCTATATCTCTGCCTTCTTGGCCGTCAAGCATCACTAGGCACAATCATTTTTGCTTGGCCAACACAAGCAGCTCATACCAGTAAATAGCAAGGCTAGCAGCAAGTGACAGCTTCTTCATAGACTGCATAGTAGATAGAAAAGATATGACATTTATAATAAAAATGTGGATGGTGTGGAAAAGTACAAAAATTTCACTATGAATCACAAGTAGGTGGGAGAAGGCTTCATTAGCATATGCAATTTTACATCATTTCTCATTTGCATCTCATTATGACTTCATTTGCCTATGCTTATTTGTTGCCATCATCATAAATGGCATCTATAAATTGTGACTTTGCAGTGGTCATTCACAGACAGCGCAGATAGCCTTAATGAGTTCACTTAATGACTTTTAATACTACCCAAGGTCTCTTTCAATTATAAAAGTAGTACATGTCCTCATATTGGATGCAAACACTGTGAATAACCATGTATCCTAGTGAATCAGATACTGTTGGAAGGTAATTGTTATAGTGTCCTGAGGTTTTGGTATTCAACAATTTTAGCTGGGCTAAGAATGTAAATAAACACAAATGAAAATATTATAGCTTATTGAGTATAACTACATGTTCTTTTCCTTCCAGAAGTTTGATTGTAATTCTTCTTATGCTATATAAGATGACGATAAGACCTGTATTATAATATGGTTATGGCTTCTGTTTCTTTAATGTGAGTGATACAAAAAATAAGCATTTTCAGAAAAAAAATAAGCATGTTCAAAGGTACTTCAATAAACTTAAAAAATAAGTAAAAAATTCTTAATATAATTTTTTGGTTTTATAGCTTTTAGTTACCTGAAAATAGTCTATTAGGCTTTTAATATTGCAGATTCCTTCACATCATGCTTATACTTACTATTACTTAATTATTCCTTAAGTGACAAGTATCTGAGCACTTATTGAACACTGACAAGTGTTTTTTTTTATTTTTTATTTCAACCAGTAATCTCTTCCATAGTTTAAGAAGCATCTCCCTGGGCCTTAGCTGAAAATGGGCCATTGGCTCAGTCAGACTTTCATGGTTACCAAATAACAAATTAAATAAATAAAAATAAAAAGCATTTCAGTGATGTACATATCCCCTTTTATTGTTTTGTTGTAATTCACTTTGTAAATTGTCCATCTTTCCCTAATTCCCAGATGTTGACTTATTAGCCTCGATCCTAAATATTCCCTTAATTCAATAATTCTCTAGTGGCTACAGCGTTAAAGGTAGACCTTCCATCGATGAGTCTATATGCCATTTAGGTATTTGAGCCTATCTGAATAAGGATAATTTGGCTTGCTTGATTTTCTATTTCCTGTTTATTGGAAAAGTGTTAAAGCTGATCGTATTTGGGTGTACAAGCAGTTGTATGATAATCGATGAACTATTATAACCTTAGACATCACTTTAAACTCCCACCCTCAAAGTACCAGGAATAATTATTTGTTAGTATGCTATAGTTGGAATAACAGGTATAACAAGACTGAGTCCTTCAATATCCATGCAGGTAGGAGGTGAACTAAAGTACCATCATTCATAAAGTCACTTGATAGTCTTGGGACATTCAAAAGTAGAACTGATGAGTGGGTCAGACTGCTTAGGAGTTGGCTTCTGATGAAATGTTTTGAGGTCCTTTGCAACGATTTCAAATTGGAACATGCATTTTCTTTGAATATGTGATCTTTTACTTTTATTTCAATGCCTTCAGAGAGCTTTCACATCTCACATATTACTTGGTGATTGATTGATTCCAGATGCTGGAACTAATTCTGTGAAAGGCCCCCTTCCCTCTTGTGATTCCAAAGGGGGTTCTGCTTAACATAGTGGTATCACTGTTGTTATTTCTGAGGGAATACTACATTTGTATAACAACCAATTTGCTGATTATGGGTAGGCAGTACTGAAATTTTAAAAATGTTGTTAATTAGGGTATTAAGCAGAAGGATATCTCTGCTGTTCATGGGTAACTAGTGGAACTTTTTTGTCTGGGTATAGTGTTATGTATTGTACTCAGGAAGTAGTTAGAATCAATAAATTTTAATTTCAATGTTTTTTAAGAGCAGTGTAAAGAATGGCTACTCATGTTGTACATTAGGTATGAGCAAATCTGTTGCCTAGGTTTCAAGTAAAACCTGCTTGCTATTGTTTCTTTATGAGTTTAAAATTACAAGATGGGGGGTCAGGAATGAGACTTAAATAACTTTGCTGGGTTTTCTTTGAAATTTAATTTGAGTGCAAGAAGTTGGGTTTCTGTTGGGATTTCTGTGGATGCAAATTCCAAACCACTGGATCAATAAGTATTACCTGAAAGTTTATTAATGCAAACTTTTACTGCAATTGGCATTTAACATTTGGCATTCCTGCAGTACCAGCACTACTCTGGTTGCTACACATAAATTATCACAGCTTTATATGGTTTACAACATCATAATTGCCTGCCTCAGATATGTAATGAATTTACAAAATTCATAAGCACTTTCTTCACTTTGAAGCACCTATTATATATATATATATATATATATATATATATATATATATATATATATATATATATATATATATATATATATATATATATATATATATATATATATATATATATATATATATATATATGATTATGTAATCAATGGTCAAAATCCAAAAGCAATGAGTGAAAAGTAACACCAAATATTAAAACACTCCCTGAAACATTTCAAAATGGGTGGGTTGTGCTTATCAGAGAGTGGTATGGTGAGATGGAAGTAAAAGTTTAGGGGGAATATATCCTCCTACCGTGGCAAGTAGCTACCTGAGCATTCCCAATGCTGTTATGTGTTGAAATATGACTTTGTTATCACATAATAAGCCTAGTACTTGTGTATGTATAATCTCATGTGTTGTTTGTGGTAAAGAGTTATATAATATTTCTCCAATAAAGGTTAGGGGCCTGTGAGATGAATCATTTACAGGTTACCTGTTTCCATTAGAGACACAGGTGCCAAATCAGGGATGAATTTCTGTTTTCCCATCCAATTGTCCAAGTTGCACTTGAATTGGGTTAGGGAGGAACTCTGTTTCACATGGATGGGGAGCCTGTTCCATAGATGCGGTAGTCTCTGTGATGCATACCTATCTCTCCAGCAGGTCCTATTTATATCACTGGCAAGGTTTAAGTCTTTAGAATGGGTAATTCTGGTACTGCTCGTTCTGTGGATATGCAGGAGGTCCATCAGAGTGGGGTCTGACAACGTTTTGTATGCCAGGCATAGAGCTCTCCTCAAAAGCCTGTAGGAGACAGAATACAGGTTTAGGGCCTTGAGGCAGTCTGCATAGGACATTTTACTTACACCCTGTATTCTTTTAGTGAGAAACCTCTGTAGATGTTCCAGTTGTTGGATATGCCTGGTTAGGTACATACCAAAGGGGGAATTACACACAATGACTGGTCTGATAAATGCTGAATACAGTGTAACAATGACTTCATTGGACTTAGATGCCATACCTTTGTTTATAAGTTGTGCAACATAGAATGATTTCCTCACCACTGTAGACACGTGATGATCAAAGGCTAGATTATTATCTATGTGTGTCCCTAAGTCCCTAACTACTGGGATAACTCTAAGGGGTGTGTTGTCAATATGATAGTTACTAGGTATGGATGACTTCCAAAAGGATACTATTATGCATTTCTTGGCATTTAGTTTTAGTCCATGGCTCTGGCACCAGTTGTTTGTCTGTGTCATCCCCTCCTGGAGAACATTTGTGTTAGTGTGAGATTCAATGAAAGCTCCTAATTTGCAATCATCTGCACATTTAGCCACCCAGAGACCAGTGACATTGGCCTTGACTTCTGAGAAATAAATGCCAAAAAGGAGAGGTCCAAGGACTGATCCCTGAGGGACTCCACTTGTGACTGGCCTCTTTGTAGAGGTGGACTCCCCAGTTCTAACTGGGTCCTATCTCTGAGCCATTTGGCTATCCACCAGGTGACATACGGGTTTGTACCCAACCTCTTGAGTTTGTCAACAATGCCTAAGTGGGGTATTGTGTCAAATCCCTTGACCAGGTCAAGGTAGGAAGCGTGAACGATTTTGCCCTCATCCATTGTTTCTCAAAGAAGTCCACCAGTTTGAGTAGGCATGATCTGCCCTTGACAAAACCAAACTTGGTTGGATCCAGTGTCTGGAGGTTTACTTTATCTCTATTGATTATCCCCATGATAATTTTTTCCATGGCTTTACATATAAGACTCGTGAGACTTATGGGTCTGTAGTTTCCAGTGTCTGTAGATGGTCCACCTTTGTGCAGAGGGATGACTGTTGCCTTTTTCCATTCATGAGACATAAATCCTGTTTGGAGGCTACAGTTAAGTAGTAATTCCAGAGGTCCTGATAGGTTATGTTTCATGCTATTTAGAAGGCATTCTGGGATATTGTCTGGGCCCATTTATGCAATATTCTTGGTCTTAGAGAGAGCATTAAGGACCTGTTCCCTAGTGAGAGTAGGGGGAGTTATATTTGATGGTATTTCTTGAGAGAAGGTTGAGGGGGAAAAATGAATAAAGCTGGAGCTGAATCTATCAGCCAGGATGTTTGCTATATCTTCAGGCTCAGTACAGGTGGCTCTGTTTACAATGAGCTCTGCGTACAACTCTGTATTGCCTTTGATTCTGCGGTAATAGCTAAAGAATGCTTTGTGGTTGTAATTGGCCTGGGAGCCCAACTTACCTCAAATTTGGCTTTAGTAGACTTTATTTGTCCTCTGAGTTATTTGTTTAGTTTGATGATAGTGTTTTTATCCTGCTGGGTACTGGACCTCCTGATTTTGCCCTGATTTTCTTCCTCCTGTTATACATCTGATTGGCTTGTTTTTTGAGATAGTTATGTACTTCGTCATGATAGGTACAGCTGCCTCTATGCCGCTATTAACATGCTTGTAGAGGGTTTCTTTAAACAGTTCTGCATAGGCAGAAGTGTTCTCAGGGATTATGGGGGCCTGAAATTTCTCACTTAATAGCAGGAGGTTAGCCTTAGAATAGTTACTGAATATTCCAGGTTTAGCTGGGGGTTGAGGTTTTATTTTTACTTCAAAGAAGACCATTTTGTGGTCTGACCTTACCAGGGAAGGCATTACAGTAGGGGGCATGCAGTAGTCTCCCATATTAGTAAGGACCAGATCCAGTATGGTTGCACCCCTAGTTGGTGTATTGACTATCTGGTCCAGAGAGTTTGTGTTTACAAAATTCAGGAATCTCTGTGCATGTACGTTTGGTGTCATATAGGATTCCCAGTTAATAGTGGGGTAATTAAAGTCACCCATGAAAATGGTATTGGGTTGGATGGTTAGTGTTTCTAATAAGTTTAAATACATGGTATGGGTTTCCTGGGTCATAGAGGGGGACCTATAGCTTACAAGGAAGTGGTATTGGATTTTACCTATCGTGATTTGAACATGGAACAGCTCAAGTGCATTGTCCTGTTTGACCAGCCTTGAAATATATTTATTTTTTATGTAAATAGAGACACCTTTAGTCCCTGCCTGTGTAGTAGCTGGCCTAAATGTGTGAAAGGCATTATAACCTTGCACTGCTGGTGTGCTCTCCATGCCATTAAACCACATCACAGTGACTGCACAGACATCAGCATTCTCTAGTGAAAAGAGAGCTTCTAGGGAGTGGAGTTTTTTGTTTAGACTCCTAGCATTGAGCAGTAATACCTTTAGATTTTCTTGCTTTTGATTTGCAATCTCAGAAGTACTTTCAGTTTGGCATTGCCTAAAAAAGGCACTGTGGAGGAAGACAATGTGTTAGCTAATATTCAAAAGCCCAGAGGGGAGAGGTACAGGCCATCCCTGGCAAAGCGGCATGGCCTGTTGACCATCTCCTTCCATGCTGACAAATATTGCACCCCTTTAGAATTACACCAGAACCTATGCCAATTATTAAAGTCAATCATTTTTTTGTTTATATTGTGGCATCATACTTGGAGAAGGTAAAATGCTGCTCAGTGCTAGGCTCATAGTAGCCTGAGACACATATTCAGAGAGCTCCATGATATCTTCTTCATATAGTCTAGAGAGGTACATCTCAGGTCATTTGCTCCGACAGAGAGTATGACTACGTCATATTGGTAATTGTGGTCCAATGACCTGAGTGCATACATAATGTGGTGGAACCTAGCCCCTGATAAGCAAATGACCATAACTTTCTCCTTACTCAGCCTGGTGAGAGGGACATCAGTGTGTCTCACAATGAAGTCTCCAATGACTAGAAAGGTGGATTGTGTGGTGACTTACCTTATAGAGATAGAGGCTCCATAAGATGCAGCTCTATGTGTTGATGTGGGTGTTATTTTGAGAGTGCATTTGGGGCTGCTGAGGGTATTTCTTATGTGTGCTTCATTTAGGAGGTCTTTATGGCTTAGGAAGGTTACATGTAAGTGCTTCAGCATATCTGGGTCTATTTGTCTGCTTTGAATTGCGTGTAATAGGTGCAGCATGTGTACTACTGACAACCTTATTGACATTAGGAGTACTTTTATGTGAGAGTTTTGCCTCCAGTGACATTGTGTAAATACATCTCTCACATACCATGTCAGTTTGTTTGGGAATTAACTGGTTGTCAGTAAACATGAGACAATTTCTACATTGCCTCAGGATGCCCATATCCACCAAGATGGTAATGGAGACAATGGGAAAGTTCATACCCAGGGCAATAGACCCTTTTTTATTTATTAGATTGTTGAAGTGAGAATATCAATCACTGTCAGGAGTATCAGGTTTGCAACTATCTGGACAGGGCTTGTCACTGCAAACTAGTTGCCCTGTGTGCAACTAAGTATGAGAAATTTCAATAGTGCTTTTACAGGAAAAAATTCACTGAGTCTGTACAGAGCACTGCCAAACACTTGAGGGAAAACTAATACATAGACCCTGATATTTTAAGGATGGAGTATTTAGGCAGATATTCTGAAGTTAGAAACAAATCAAACAGTACTTACTGAAAACAAAGGATTAGCTTATCAAGAATGATGAAAAGAGGGCAGTCACATGAATGGCTACTCCCTGGCTACTACTCATGCTGGTCTCAGCACAGCTTCACTCTGTTTGGATACAATGCTCCTTTACTTCTTCTCTTACCAGAAGCAAAATGTTAGCACCAAACCCAAGAAGAGAAGCAGGCCACAGCCTGTTTTGGTGATCCACATTGTCCCAGATGATGCAAGGGTTTGTAGGCTTGTATCTTTTTTCTGGTTTATGTCTTGAATAGCGACCAGACTAATCAGGTATGTTAAACACAGACACTCACTCTCCAACCAGAAGCAATCAAGAATCAATGCACTCTGCTCCTTCTCTCACCAAGATCAGAATATAAGCACAGATTCCAAGCTGTCACCTATAAAGCATTTATTAGGCTTTCTGGTGATCAGCAGCCTCCAGGAAATAATGTCCCCATACGCCTTCTCTCACCAGGAGAAAACAGAAGCAATAATTCCAAGGTAACTACTGAGAGGCAGAATGTGGGCTCTGCAATAACTGGTGGTCTTGCTGTAGATGCTTAAAGGTAAGATGAAAAAAATACTTTATCCTAAACACTGCGGTGTGCACTAAGCAGTTAAATATGAAAGTGGATAATTTAAGTTTTATCTAACATGTTATGTTTTAGTGGAGAGCCACAATTTTTAAAAGAGCAAGATAGATTGAATGGGAGTGGGCACTTCTGCATTCTGGTACTATGGAATACAGTAGGATGGCCGATACATTTAAATAGTTGAAGGTGAGTGTTTTCACAAAATGATAGTTTTGTGCTTACTCACACCAGCCAGTGAAAGGAAAGTGGGAACAAAATATATGGTCAAATTTACATAAGGGGCAGGCATCTAGAAAGACAGTGGTGTTTAAAAACACAACAGTAACAGGGTAGGATGGTGGAAAAAATCCTGTCTGACTCACAAGAGACAGAGCTGTGGTCTCCTTTCAAGTTTTAATATGCAGTTAAAAGCAGAATGCAAGTAAAACACAATGTAAATAAAACAAATCACAGTATACAAAATAGAAAAAGACAATAAAGCAATACAACATACAAGAAATAAAAAGCAAACTAATCTTTCCCTGACAGCAAGCTGTGGCAGAGTCTGGGTGAGCCTTTCCAGTAAACATTGCATTACATTTTTGTAATTCTCTTCTCCTTTAAACACCCTTAGTAACTGTATATCAAATATGGCTAACTGTGAAATTCAGTGAATTTTCCTGCAGTCAGATTAAGCATTCAGACTTGCAAGCACTTAGCAGGTAGCACTTCTTAATGCTCATACGTGCAGTGCTTGTTCATGTGCATCCAGTTGTGTAAGTTCTTACACCATGTCTGCCTGCCCTGCACTTAGTGCAGATTATGGAATTCATGAATGCTAATGAGTTCACACCTCATTTGCATATTCACAGTGCTCAGAGGGCTGAATCTTTGCTATAAAAATATAATCTTGCAGGTAAGGAACTTGTTTAGTAGTCAGAGAGACTGGGTCCAGAGAGCTCAGCACTGATATTTGCTTTTGAAACTTATTTTTAACGTAACAACTGACTTGCTGTAAAGGTATGTAGCTGTTTTATTGACAAATTGCTTTATTTTAACTGTAGTGATGGATTGCATTTCACAATACACCCATTGATTTACTATCTGCATTTTACTCCAACCCTGTTGACATAGCCATGTATATCAGTTATTTCTTGTCCATTAAAAATGTTTGTAATGAATGTTACCTGACATTATGGAAACTTTTATCTGAGAAACACACCTGTTTTTGCAGAAGAGTGTTATATAACTTAATTGCAAGGTCAGTGGGGTTACATTACTAGCCTACAAAATGTGTTAAACCTATGAAATATACCTGCCTGCCCTCCATAAAAGTGGATAACCCACAATTTTTTTATCAATTTTTACAAAAAATATAAATTATGTTAATACTGCAATGTACTATAGAGTTACACAGCTGCTGTCCCCTGAAATACTTTTAGCATTGTTTTTCATTTTCTTTCTTTCTTTTTTAAGGGGAGGGGGTGCATTAGCTTGTGTGTACTCATATGGAGACTTACTTTTTCAAATATTTTCTGCATGATGTATGGATACATTCATACAGTCAGCTGTGGCTTATTTTTTTCCTTTTATGCTTCATCTCATACAATGCTATGGAGCTGGAATATATCAACATCCCATAAACTGCCATACAATGATCACCCAAGCACTGTGTTGACATGGCTCATTCCCCTTAGAGAGTTGCAGAGATGATAAGCCCCCCTGTAACCATATCTGGGAGCAGGTGGTCAGCAATGTTAATGTGGTAGGAGGGCATAGCCATATTTGTCCAAAACTAATACATAGAGCCAATGACATGATCATGCAGGTAAGAAGTAGGGTGGATGCAATTGCCCAGGAATGTACATTTATGCGAACAAACCACCATGACCGAAACAGAGGACTTCATTCCAATATCAGAGAACCAGACAGCTCAACACAGGGTTCACACAAATCATTCATATTGGTGCTGACATGGAGGAAAGTGTATCTACTGCAGAAATTGCAGATATGCAATATAATTAAACAATTCTCATTGTAGGCACATATGTTTTATATATATATATATATATATATATATATATATATATATTTAGAGAGACAGATAGACAGTGAGAAGGGTGAAGTGAGACACTAAGGGGGATGTAAATTGGACAGTACACTGAAATATATTGTGCCGCATGGCAAAGAGTGTGAGTGTCTGGGCAGACACATTCTATGATATTCCTAGTTTGATAGTAAGTATCGCTGTATCCTTCCTCAGTGGGGTTGTGTGGGTTTCTCATGGATGTCATGAGCCAAGGTACGAGTGAATAACATGCACACCACATTAGATGGCCCTGTAGAAAGTCACCCCTAGCAAACCTTGTGTGCAGCTCACAAGTGTGACATATGTCTGAGTTGTGAAAACTCCTTGGGTTACCGCCAGATACACTGTAGATGATCTCTTGGACATTACAGACAACCTGACACTTTTGAGAGTGGTGCCCTTTCTTGTTAATGTACCCCATTTCTTGTTCACCAGGTAGCGCTTCTATTTCTATGTGTGTGCAATCTATAGCCACCAAAACTTCAGGGAAACGTGCTATCAGATAACATTTCTGCACAGTGCTTGCTCTGTAATCTGATATGTATAGCAAACAGGTATGCTCCCTTGCATATTGTAGCACTGCATTGAGAAAATGATATAATATTCTAGAAACTGAGGCCTGTGACACCCTTAACATATCCCCTGTGGGTCTCTGGAAAGTAGCTGTAGATAGTATATGTAGTACTACACATGCCTTTGATTTCACTGTGATGGGTTCTGTACAATTTCCTGGGGCCTCAGGTAAGGGTGGCAGAGGCTGCATATCTTCCCTAGTGTTTCCCTGTCCAGCTGATGTAGATCTACAAATTCTGTGTCATGCTTTCCATGATAAGTCAAACTGGGCCTAAATACCCTTCTTCATTTTGATTGAGGTCTGGCAGCAGTAGCAGCAGCACCTTGAATTAAAGCCTGTTACAGATATAGGTTAATGATGGCAGCAGAAAACTAACATTTTTTTTAAATGTAATAGTGGCTTTAATGCAAAGAGTTTTGGATTTCAGGGAAAATGACTACAGTAATTGTACACGATCACTTTATAGGCCCCTGAATAGCTTCACCATGTTGGATTGGTTAATTAGCATGTATGTCATCTAGTTATACTTTCATTAGCATATTCTGCCATTTACCATTGTTTTTAAGCTCGACACTAAGTGTAGAGCTGTTTCTTGAATACAGAATAGCATGTTATCATGTGCATGATAAGCAGTTCCATGTACACAATAACAACACTTAGTGTAGGCATTCATGAATCTAGCCCATATATCTGTATCTTGCTATCTAACTGTATATATATAGATAGAGATATATGTTTATGTATATATATATATATATATATATATATATATATATATATATATATATATATATATATATATATATATATATATATATATATATATATATATATATATATATATATATATATATATATATATATATATATATATATATATATATATATATATATATATATATATAAATATATATATAAAACTATATGTTTATATGTATACATATATATATATATATATATATATATATATATATATATATATATATATATATATATATATATATATATATATATATATATATATATATATATATATATATATATATATATATATATATATATATATATATATATATAAATCTGCTTAACTATCATATATTGCAGCTGAACTGGTCAAATGGAGATATCACTGACTCTTGTTCATGAAAACTGACATTGCCGAATTCCAGTATTGTCAAATTACAAATCAAATGCGATCTAGGGACGAGCTTTAACATGGGTCGAGATAGGGGTGAGATTTGCACTTCTGCAATATCAGAGTTAAACATTGCCAATGCTTGAGGTTCAGGTTACGCATGAAGTGGTTCAACACAGTCAGCCCAGAGTCTATGATAGTAAACCATATAATATATGTGTATATATATATATATATATATATATATATATATATATATATATATATATATATATATATATATATATATACACAATTAAGTTCTTGAATCCAAACTCACCAGCAGCTGAATAACTACTTAGTAATTTTATTTTTTTCTTACTTCTAAGACCATCATGGTGACAGTCATGCTGACATGATCTTATTTTCCTGGAACTTGATTTCTCACATATAATGCACAGATGATATAGCTTATACGATTATAATGCCTCAGTTTGTCTTGTAGACCACAGTTCCATTCATGTAGAGTGGACGTTGTAAGAAATACTAACAAGTTTGAGAATCATGTGCATAAATATCAGTGGCAGTTTTTGCAATGACATGAACATATTTGCTTCCTACATATGTATTTTACTACCTCTAAAACATTGTTGCAAAAGGAGAAAGAAATAACTAAGACATCATAGCCTTTTTAAAAATTGATGTTTTACTGAGTTTCAGGTCCTGCTTTCTTTCTCTGAATCAACCAGTGTGTTTTATTTCCTCGTTTCAAATCTCAGGTAATTAGTTACATTGCTCTTAGCAGTTACCATGTTTATCCACCTTCATAATCTAAAATTCTTAGCAGTTTATGGTCCCATAGAGGGGGAAAGAATGGAGCTTCATATGACAGCAGAGTCAAAGAGCAGGGAAGTTTGGACATGAAGAATTTTATGATCTCAGTGTTTGTGAAATAACCAAAAAAGCAGCTAGAGGTACCTTCTGTGCTCTTTTCCTTGGCAAGCACTTTCAGATGTGACAGGCACAATGATGCAAGAGCAAGGGGAGACACATTCCTAATGAAAGTAACATGAGCTTTAATTCAGCCTCAGCACTGTGTGCCTTGAGCTAGAAATGAACCTGGGGGATTACTAAGTAATGCTTTTTAAATATGAGAAAGTGTGAAAGTAATTCTTTAGGGAGGGAAATACACTACAGGGAAAGGAAATATTGCATGTGAGGTGTAGTTGCCCTTAATGGCTGAATGGCTACATCTATTCCTTTAAGATTTTAATGTGGAATAGGTATCACGCATGCTATATCCATTGTTGCACACTGCCAATTGACTGTTACCTACAGCAGTTATACCCACAGACAGTAAACAGCCAGTATATTCTGGAACATTGCCTGCTATTTTTCATCAATACTCAGTATTGTTTAGCATTTCTGAATTAGATATAAATCTCAATGATGGGCTACAGCTGAACTTTCTAATAGTAGCATAGTGGTCTTGCTCTTCTGCCCACATGCCCATCCTAGACACTCTTCCTCCCTAAGCTATGCTGACATCTATATCCACCTTCTCTAGACATTATATGTCCACTCACAGCCTAGGATTAACTATTCAACAAGAAAATGATATGTAATTTCAAGCTCTGTTTTATAATCTTAACCTTTTGCTTCTTCCAAGTATTTTATACTCTGCAATAAGACTAAGCTTCCCCTAAGATAACATTTTTACACACTCTACATACAGAGCCTTATTTCATCATTTTATTAACAATTTGTACCATAACATACTGACATACTCTTCTTTGACAGGCAAACAAGAAACTCAGAGTAACTTGTTTAACACATATTAAATTTGTAGGTATACAGGTCCCTCTATAAAATACACTTTAAATAGAAACTCATTACTTTAAATTCATCCTCTACTTTTGTGCCATTTGCATTCTGCCAGTTATATTTAGTTGAGTCGATAATAGTAGTGTTATGCTGGACTAAGATTTGGACGAATATCAGCAGAGAGCAACATGGTTGATGTATTCGGCATAAAAGTAGTGACAGAACATCATTGTAAGAACAAGAAACAACACGATCCAAACGTGAGTCAGCTTATATTAATCTAGTATGTAATTTATGTGACACAGTAAAAGAAAACTATACATGTTGCAGACAATCAAGTTTTAATATCCCAAAATCAGATATGACACACAAAGGTTCTGGAGTTGAGAGCTGCCATGTTATTATGTATCAATCTCACTTGCCTTTTATCTGATAAGCAGGTCTGTTAATGTATGTAAAATAATTATGTGTTGATATAGATCAAAATCATTAGGGCAAAACTAATACCACCTGTATCAACAGCCGAAGAGATCTTTTACTGGTTTACCTCTAAGGCAAAGTCTAAGTTGTCATGATGGCTTACCTTAATATAAACTGATAACTACAAAAAAAAACAGAGAATGTGCCCTAGCAAAGTCACCACAAACCAACAAAATCCAGGCACAAAAGGAAGGATATTGGTGATAAAATAAGCTCCTTTATTGCCAATACACACTATATTAATGCTTCCAAAAATAGGTTAAAATGCGTTTTCATCTCTCAATACCAAGACTTCATCAGATACAACAAAATATACCCTCCACCCCTATTTTATAGTCACTCAAATGATCTAACAATCAATTAAACATTGTAAAACAATATACCCTATGCAAAAACATCAAATTCACATAAATTAGTAACCAAAAATATTGTTAATCAATACATACCTAAAAAACGTTCATCTATTCAGAAATTAAATATGAAAATCTTCAAATTACGTTATAATAAAAACTAATGCTGAATAATAAAATATATGAATATGTATAAGAATATATATCCTTGTCCATAAATAAAATGATATCATGACACCTCTACTGACATTAAACACTGCAAAAAAAAAATCTCAGTATATTAAAGTTATATTAGAATAGATAGTTACCACAATTAAAATAATAAATAACTTTTACTTCCCAGCATGGAAAACATATCCTTACAATTTGGCAGCCCTTAACTTTAAGACTGGTGCCAAAGAAATGTTATCATTAAGTACAGGGTACCTGTTAGCTTCGAGCACTATCTGCCAATAGGCTTCCCTATATTCTAGTTTTGTTTCCCATGGAGCCCCCCTGACATCCTTAGGAACCACCTCAATAACAAAAAAAAATATGAAATTAGCTTTTTTACAAGCTAATGTACACTCGAAAAGGGCATTCTGTTCATTCTGATTTTTTAACATCATATAGATGTTCATAGATCCTTCTTTTTAAATGACGTTCAGTTTTCCCCACGTAAAAGGCCTCACAACGGTCACATTGAACAATGTAAACTAAAGCCTTGGAGTTGCAATTAGAATACACCTTACCTACTAACTGTTTCTGTCTAGCCTTCATAAATATTTTTTCACTGTGGCTAACATATACACCGTGAGCATGCCCCACACTTATAGGTGACCACTTTCTTCTGATTGTTAACTCCTGAGGTAACAGTATATTCAAGCAAATTTTTAATATTTTGACCATTTCTGAATATAACTTTGAGGGGCTTCCCCTTAATATTCTCAAGGTCTGTAAATTCAGAGAATTTTTCCACTCCCTTTACAAGATGTTTTTGATGATATAGGCATCACCACTAAAGTTAGTAACAAAGGCCCTGTGAAAACCCTAATCATTAGTGTCCTCACAAGTTTTACTTCCTAATGAAGGCATGGTCTTACCTAAAATGGGGTGATATCTATCTTTTCTTACATTCCTAACTTCATCTCTGACTTGATCTATCATGTCTTTTGGGTAACCCCTTTCAATGAATATTTCTTCCAGCTTAACACATTCCTTTTCAAAATCTTCACCTAAAGAGGTCATTCTGTTTGCATGGACAAACTGTCCTTTTATGATGCCCCTTTTCTGGTAATGAGGATGAGCACTAGAAAAACAGATGTAAGAATTAGAAAAAGTGTCTTTCCTAAAAATAGTAGACGTAAAGCAACCCTGGCCTTTGTTTATGGAAACATCCAGGTAATCCATATGGCCATGTGTAACCTTATAGGTAAACTTAAAAAACGAGGTAGTATTGGAAATATACTCGATAAACTCTTCAAGTTTATCCAAACTATCCTCCCACAAAAGGCAGATGTCATCTAGTTATCTTTTATACATCCTCCAGCAAGTAGCATAATGGGAATGAATAGCATATTTCTTTTCCCAAATGGACAAGATGATGTTAGCATATGTGAGGACACAATTGGCCCCCATAGCAACTCTCTTGTCTTGTCAAATAATTCTCCTTCGAAGATCAATAAATTGTTCCTAACAACCAAATAAGCCAACTCCAAGCACATATAGACATCATTGTTGGAGAATCCAACTTTCATTCTGAGTGCTTCTTCCAACCATTGTAGTCCTATATCATGTGGGATAACATAAAACAAGTCTACCACATCTATAGCAACAAAAATCAACTGTTCAGAAAAGTATTCAGGATTAACATTAGAAAGAAAATCCCAAGAGTCCTTTAAGATGTTAATTTCCCCCTCCCAAACAGTTTTTAATTTCCAGTCCACTTATTTGGCTGGGGGGCAGTTTTGGAGGCCTCAGCCACAACTATTGATCTAAGGGGAGGGTCTTCAAGGTTTAATATGGATCTGAACCTTGGGTATTCCAAAAATTGAAGGAACCCTGGGCTTGTTGTTTTCCAGATAAGTGTAGGTTACATAATAAATTTCCCCTTCATCAAATAAGTCTTTTAATGCAAAATCTATTTTCTTATAGGCAATATTTATCTCATTGATTGAAACCCTACTGTATCTGGAATCATCCTGTAGAATTAACAACCTCAAAGTCCCTAGTAGGAAAGTTGATATCCATGGAAATGTACTCTTTTTTTTTACTGATTAGACAAATCCAGCTCCAGACAAGTGACAAGTGGAGTACCTCAGGGATCAGTCCTGGTACTGCTCTTGTTTGGTATCTACTTCTCTGAAGTACTGGCCAACACTAAGAGACTCTGGCTAACAAAGTTCGCAGATGACTGCAAACTGGGAGCCATTATTGAATCCCCAAATGATGTGGATATTCTACAAAAGGGCCTTACAGAAACAGACGCTTGGTGCCAGAGCCATGGGCTCAAGCTTAATGCCAAAAAATGTATAGTTATCCCCTTTGGGAAAAAAAATGTACCCATGAATTGCCACATAGGTGGCAGTACACAAAACACTGAAAGTGTGATGAAAGACTTAATGATACACGTGGACAGTGGTCTCACCTTCGATAACCACATTGTCACAACAGTCAGAAAGCCCTTCTATGTGACACACCTCATCACTAAGGGCTTTTCATCCAGAAAAAAGGAGGTCATTGTCTCACTGTACTCATCCCTCATTAGACCCATTATAGAGTACAATGCCCTGTTTGGTATGTACCTCACAAGACATCTGCAACAGCTGGAAAGGCCGCAGAAATACCTCACTAAAAGAATCACAGGCCTAAAGCAGATGCCCTATGCTGACAGTCTAAAAAAACTCCAGCTATACTCTGTGGCCTATCATCTACTCAGAGGTGATCTCTAACATACAAGGCTATGTCAAACCTCGAGCTGTTGGACATACTCCACTTAAAGAAATCCCATTCCCTCAGAGCCACAAGCTCCAGGGATCTAAACCTTGTCATCACAATGAACAAGACATGCTAGAGGGACTGGTTCCTGACCCAAAGACTCCCCATACTCTGGAATAGACTGCCCATACATGTCAAGCAGAGCGCCTCCTTGACCCTCTTCAAAAGGAACCTTGATGATTGGATGGGAGATAGTAAATTCACCCCGGGGATCATGTCAGTCACCCTGCTAGACAGTGGTCCAGGGAAGTAAATAGCGTTAGAAGAAATATCCAGGGAATTGTTATGGCTAGGCTTGTATAGGCCCTAGGGCCGATAGCCTAGTACCAACTTATGAACCTATGAACCTATAGGGTGAAAATATAAAGCAATGGCAAGAGTATCCAGTTTGCAAATCTGGGGGCAGTGCTTGTCACTCCAAACTAGTTGCCATATGTGCAACTAGGTATTGGGGAAATTTCAATCAGGCATTTACAGGAAAAATGTCACTCAAGGTGTTTGTATCTATACAGGCCCCTGCCAAATACTTGAGGGGAAATTAATAAGTAGACCCTGAAAATTTAAGGATCAAGTATTTGGGCAAATTTTCTGACGCTAGAAACAATTCAAGCAGTACTTACTGAAAACAATGAGTTAGCTTGCCAAAAATGATGAAAAGAGGGGAGTCGTATGAATGGCTACTGCCTGATTATTAGTAGTGGTGGTCTCACCACAGCTTCACTCTGCTGGGATACAATGCTCCTTTGCCTCTTCTCTCACTAGAAGCAAAACATTAGCACCAATTCCAAGATAAGAAGCAGGCCACAGACTGTTTGGAGATCCACAGTCTTGTCCCAGATGATGCAAGCATATGTAGGCTTCTTGTAGCCTTTTTGTGGTGGATGCTTTGAATAGCAACAAGACCAATCAGGAACTTTAAGCACAGACAATCACTGCCCAACCAAAACAACCAGAACAGTCAGTACTCAATGCACTCTCTTCCTTCTCTCACAAGGATCAGAATATAAGCACAAATTCGAAGCTATCACCTATGAATTAGTTATTAGGCTTTCCAATGATCAGTAGTCTCCAGAAAATAATATTTTTGTTTCCTCAGCATTCCAGTGATCATCTTCTCCATATGGCTGAAGCATGCACCAATGGTACCTTCTGTGATGCCTGTGCACTGGCCCAGCAATCAAGGAGCCTCAATCCTCACCACTAACACCAGTGAGGGGTGTCCATATAGGGAAAGGATAATAAATAAACACACAGTAAAGCACAATTTCCCTTAAGAGCACACATAGATCACAGCCAGTCTGGGGCTGGTTTCTCCCTTTCTCTCCAGGTCCCTAATAAGACTCCCCACTGACACAGCTATAAGGTCCAGATCTCAGCCTAGTGGGCCATCTAAAACCTACAGCACCCTCTCTGTCCAACCAGTGCTTCATGTCCCTGCTCAATTAGCTGACATACACTTTGAGATAAGAGTTATATACAACCACAGAGACACTCATGGGGGAAGGCTGGCACAGATTCTCCAGATGTGCCCCCTTTCTGCCCAGACTATACTGTAGTACAAGCTGCCACCACCCACTAATATCAGCTACTAAAAAGGCCCTTAACAAAGAGTGTCCAATTATCACTGTGCAATATTATTATTCAAATGGTAAGTGCAACCTAACAGTCAAGAATTATTTGGAGTGACTTGGTACAGTATCACTATATGCATGCAATGTACTCTACATAAAACAGCCACAGTTGAAAGGTTTAAACATATTTAATAATAAATAAAAAACACAACACAATACTTCTTACTACACAGTGCTAGTCAAGAGTTCAGAGATCACAGAGAAATACTAAAAATAATACCGTAGAAAGGTTCTGACATCACAGAAAAACAAACTAGTCTAATTGTCCTATTCTCTAGCTATATCTAAGAGAAAACACAGTTCTAAAATCCCAATTACATAAAGACACAGGCAGAGTGCTTGTGAGTTGGATGTTCTCAAGACAAATGCTCTAATGCTCTCATTCTTTCTGTCCTTAAATTGATAACACAGTACCACTGATTCATTTCAGATTATATCATTTCTTTCTGGTTCCCAGGCTAATAGATTCTCAAAGGTTAATAGCCCCTTCGATCTTGCAGCTGGTCAGGAACCAGAGCAATAAAATAAATTATACATGCAAATTCTAGCCATTAACTCTGGACTCAAAATAATAGGCAGAATTCCTTCATCCAGACATATCGGCTCTGAGTTTTGACATCAAAGAATTGACTTGTCAGCTTTGTTACAGCAGAGGGCACTGTTGTTACATTTTTGCAATTCCACATTTTACACCATTTTTCCCATTTAAGAGAACAAGCATGTGGCTTATATTAATAATTACAAATGACAGAATTATCTACAAAATTCTATCTGGCTAGGCCGGCAGCCTTCACCTACCTTCACACCTTCTACGACCTCAAGCACCACGCCTGGCTGCTCCTGGGGGATGACAAAATCCCCACCTTCACCAATACTCCTGGAGGGTACCACTGCACTAGGTGCCAGGGTAATGCTACCTAATGATTAGGGTCCAGGAATTGCAGGTACTGTGAGGCAGCACTGCCAGGTTGCTTCCCAGGTGGGCTGGGTGCTGTCGCAGCATCTGTTGGAGAGGTGGCAGGCTGAGCCACACTGGTTGGCCTATCTCCTTGTGCTGGATATCATTTTGTCAACTGTCAGAAAATTATGACATCAGAATGTTGTGATCACACACACACCATATATATATATATATATATATATATATATATATATATATATATATATATATATATATATATATATATAAAAGAGAGATAAGTGGTGAGGTAAGAGCAAAAAAAGATAATTAGAACCATCATATGTCACATACAACAAATTACTACAATACAAATATAGTTTTACTTTTACATTAACTATACTTTTTAAAAATCCAAAATAAGACTGAGAATTGTTCCAAGTAATCCTTGAAATATGCATATATTGCACATGAGCTTTTAGAAATAATAATTAAATTAACAACATGGAAGCAGCACAGTGATACAGAGGTTAGTATTGCCACCTCACAGTAAGAAGTTCTCTGGTTTGATTCTCAGCTGGGCTGCTTTCTGTGCAAAGTCTGTATGTCCTGTCTGTGTTTGCATGGGTTTTGTCTGGGTGCTCTGGTTTTCAACCCCCTTCCCAAGACATGCTGCAGGTAGATTGGGCACTCTAAATTGACCCAAGATGTGAGTGTATGCATGTTTGTGCCTTCTGTGGAAGGTTGTGCACTAGACTGGCAACTCAACACTGTAGAAACTCCACTGCTAATAGCTCTGTGGACTGATGATCTGCTGTGGCGACCACTAATGGGAAAACAGAAAGAAGAAGTTAACAACCTGGCCTTTCTGCCAAATTTGTTCAAATTAATATTTAATTTTTTTTTTTTATTATTTTGGTATGCCTTTTTTACTTGTAATATTTGAACCCACAGCATCTGAATACACTATTATAACTGACTCCTACAATTAACTTGAGCTACAGAATGAAATGTGCATGCTTGATTTTACGGTTAAGATATGCATGCTTGATTTACTACTAATGTATGGAAGAGCAATATTTTTAATAGAATAATTATTCATTTGTGCTAGGATAATAGTTGCTAATCATGGAAACAAGGGCACTTGGCTAGGCTTGTAAGGGCCCTAGAGCCATTAACCTAGTAACTTCCTATGATCCTATGGTCCTAAATACCCCTTGCTTCTGTCAGTCTTTCTAAGCATTCATCATGGGCCTCCCTGTTTGGTGAAATCTCCTGGGCAGCTGCAAAATATAGAAGAGAGAAAAGGAGAAGAGCGTCATGCATACCAGTCTTGTCTATCTCCAGCTTTGTATAGAATTGAAATTATCTTTATCTGTATACATGCACAATTGTAGGATGTCAGCAGTTGTAGACTCATCCAGCCACTGGTTAAGATGTTCCTGCTTATGCCTTTTCAGATCATTGTAATGGTGCCTGCATTGCTCTCTAGTATGCGAAATGCCAGTCACACGTACACAGACTTGGCTAGATTGCTCCAAGACTCTGTTTTATATTGATATCAGGTATAGTCCTTCTGCAAAACCTTATGCCTCTGGCACTTTAGAAGTGTCTAATGAATATTCTGGACTTCTCTACACCCCATCTTTGAGCCCAAAATTGGTCACCTTCCTTCCTAGCTCCTGCTATGTTCACACAGGTCATCCAACAAAAAATAAACTGTTTTCCCTCCAATTTAAGATATCACATTTTAGTCAGTGTGCAGACGCACACAACCATGCCAACTGTATCTGCACAATGTTAAGCAGAGAAAAATATTGCCAAACAGAGAAGAAGGCAGTTTATGAAATAGGAAGGCTAATGTGACAGTTGGTGTTAATTTATGGCTTGCATGCTGCCATTCCTGTTAGATGATTTAACATTTCAGACGTATTAGGGCTTATAAATTTTATGACTTGACACATTTTATGTGTAGCTATACACACTGATAAAAGTAATTTGTGGAATGTGGGATTCAAACCTATGTAAAATAGAGAACAGACATTCTTCCACATAGCGTTTTTTTTCCCTTCATACCACCAAAGAAGTGTTTGTTAGACATGCTCATTAACTATATAGACGCATTAAACAGTGAGTGGTTAACCATGTATGTGTGTGTGACCTGTCAAGGTCCTGGTTTATACATTCGTGTGTATATGACTATAATCGATGTATGAACTCCATCCCAGGGCAGAAAAGAAATGGAAACATAATTGTCAGTATACTATCAGTCCCACATATAATTCATTTGATATCCACTGCTATACACAGTTATTGTTATGTATAATTTTCTTTATGTTGTTCTTTATTTTTAAAAATTGAGTGGAACAGCATTAATAAAATTTGGAGTGTGCTACATTAGATCCCTGGCTCGCCTGTACTGTGGCCATGACCTTACACCATTTGCCCTAGACAAGGCTGGGGAACAGGTGTATGTTTCACTCTCATTACTATCCAGAGTGCTTATTGTCACTGAGAACTTGTTTGTCAGACATGCTCATTAGTTATATGATACATTCAAGAGCTGAGTGGTTAACCGTGTATGTGTGTGACATGAAAGTTCAGAAAGTTAATTTTTAATTGTATAACCATAATTGTACTGATACCCACAGTTAGACATATATATATATATGGTTCTACCTGACTTCGTCGACAGCTGAGAAGACCGACATCGGAATCCGGAGCTCCAGAAGATCAGCGAAGAAGACACACGAATCACGGTTGCAGACACATCGACAATGCAGAAGACCGACACGACGGATGACAACACCAACGCCGAGGATGCCGACATGGGGAAAGGCTGTGTGAGTATCGGTTGTGGTGTGACGTAGGGTGCGAGGCAGGTAAGTGTGGAGATTGACGGTCTGTGGGGATAGGGGTGGGTTAAGTGAGTTAGGGTTAGGGAGGCCGATAGGGGTGGGTTAAGTGAGTTAGGGTTAGGTTAAGTGAGTTAGGGTTGGGGCGATATAGGGGCGGGTTAAGTGAGTTAGGGTTAGTGGGGGTAGTATTGTGTGCCGATAAGTAGCGGACCTTAGGGTTAGGTAAGGTTTAGTGTGGGCTTGTAAGGATTTTGGTGTGCTTGTGTTGTGTGTGGTTTGTGGAATGGGGATGTGTTTTGTTTTGTATGGGGTTTCGTGTTTGTGATTTGTCGGTTATGTGTGGTTTCGTGTTTATGGACTGTCGAATATGTGGTGTCGGTGATGTGGTTGTCGGTGTTGTGTGGTTTCGATTATGTCAGGTAGAACCATATATATATATATATATATATATATATATATATATATATATATATATATATATATATATATATATAGGAGAGAGAGACACACACACAGACACACACACACACACAGACACACACACACACACACACACACACACACACACACACACACCATACACAACACACATCTTTCCCCTGCATACAAACACAAAAACCTACACTACATACAAGCAGGGGGGCAAGCACCCCTGCACACCCCCCTAGTTAAATATACTAACTCCAAGGTCGCACTACACAGACAAATACACAAAAACATCATCATACAAGCTACATCCCCCCCCCCCCACACACACACACACACACATATCACAGTCACAAAACACACTGACACACACTAAAGTCCCTAACCAAGACCCTTAAACATAAATACTTACCTGACCTTCCGGCTATCCATTCACAAACCGCAACACCAGAAGTGCTAACTCAACATCTCTGAACTTTAGGATTTTGAAATTCACACTTCTTGGGTTTTGGAAGTTTGAGCTTTCTGCTTTATAATCTCAGGATTCTGAAATTCGATATTTCAGAATTTCGGGATTATAAAGTATTCCTCCCTCTCTCTCTCTCTATATATATATATATATATATATATATATATATATATCTCCACCTGCTATACATAGTTATATTTATATTTTATGTATAATTATTTGTATATTGTTTTTTATCTAAATTACAGTGGACCAACATTAATAAAACTTAAAGTTTGCTGGATTAGAACACTGGCTCCCCTGCATCATAGCCATTAACTTACACCTGTTGCCACAGGTAGAGATAGGCAGTGGGTGTCATTTTTATATTTATTAATGTACATGAGTTTTGACTGTTGTGCAACGCTGCTTAGTGTGTATGCACGATGGAGGACCACACATGTTACAATGTATCTTTTTTATAAATTGCCAATTTCTCCTTATTGTCTGCAGGTGTTGTGGAAGCATGTTGACCACCACACAATGCTGCTTAGCATGTTTGCACAAAGAAAGGCAAAAGATGCAGCAATGAATCTTTTTGAAATTGACAATGTCTCCTTATTGTCTGCAGCTGTTGTGATACTGCAGATATTGTGTGTGCAGGCTGACTGCCATGCAATGCTACTCAGCGTGTTTGTGCAATGGAAGGCAAAAGATGCAAAAATGCATCTTTTTGAAATTGACAATCACCAGGATTCAATAAACAAAGCCTGCATAGAGTTTACATGTGTGTGCAGTTGTGCTCAGTGGTGTGCAGAGCACATCACCACTCATTGCATATTCATGCCATACATTGCATTTAAACATAAATAAGTGAGGTTTCATGGCCAGGAACAGCGTTGGCAGACAGGAAATCATGTTAAGTGAACATGGATACCACTCCTGTTTAAATCAGAGCACTGATGGTCAGTGGTTTTGTGCAGAATGCCACAATAATCACCAGGGTTTCACAGATAGCTCTCTATCTCTTAGTGCAAGACATCTGGACAAAGGCCAACATAATGGGGACAATGACCTAGAAATATGGACATATTTGACATATTACCCCTATAAAAATGTGCTAGAATAACAAGAGGTGTGTGTTAAGATGCATGTTCTGAATAATTTGAAGTCTGAAACTCAAATGTATGTAATATTGAGTCATATCAGTCCTGAGATCATCCCAGTGAAATTTCAGAAAGCCACAAATTTAAGGAACACATCTGGACATTCCATGAAAATCTGGACAGTTGAGAGGTATGAATGTTTAGTATATGGTCCAAATACAGTACACAACAGTGTATCTACAGTGCAGGATATTGTGAAACTCCATTCCTGGCATTTTGCACTGAAGTTGTGTAAATGATCTGTAAGGGTACCTGAACTGCCGTGTAAAATAAACAGTCAGGGGTAGTGTATGTATTGAATAGGGGCACACAGATGAATTGTAGGAATGACACAGGGAAAGAAGACAGGTGAAGCAACCTAATATACAGCAGATGAGGACACATCAATGGAAGATGGTTGTAGTAGCAACAGCAATCACATATCAGTATGGTATAGTAAGGGCTGCACAGTGAAAATGTGCATTATGTGATAGTCACACAAGCTGACATAACAATAGGGAGATAATCATCCTTACACGAATAATGCAGAGGACATATATCAGGGATCTGACATACAAATGGGGTAGGGTGCATACTGTGAAGGTGTACAGACTGATTTGCCTGAATATTAGTGTAATCTCAGCAGAGGTCTCCAGCAAGTGGGACAGTAAAGGCTCATGGATAACATTAAAAGAAGCAACAACAATTATGGACAATATCAGAATAATGCCACCAGTGATCCCATGCCTCTGATATAACATATATGATTTAGAGTGTACAGAGATGATTCGGCACAAACACACTTGTGCAACTATTATGATGTGTTCACACTCTATGAGGATAATCACACACTGTCCTGGCAGTGTATCATATGCTGGAGGTGATAGGAGGGACACTACTGTACCTGTATGCGACATTATGAGCAATACAGCTTAAATGACTAGTGTGCATGGCCAGAATAGGTAGCACACATGCATCTGGTGTAACTTTATGGGGGTTACACACCTTCAGACAGTAGAATACCTAGATATGGCAGTAAGCTGTGTGACAGCTCACTGTGACACAAGTGGTACACTTCAGTTACACATCAGTGGAAGATGTGTAGGAGGTACATGAAGAAGGATGCATTGCACTAATTTATTGGTATGATGAAGTCTGGGAACTATGGAGATATTATGGCCTCTGATGTGGATGTCCTTCACATACACAGTACTTGTGTTACATACAAGGGAGTAGTCAGCACTGTGACCAAATGCTGGTGGATGTTCCACTTGCCATCAACCCCAGGACACAGATCACATACTTAGTGGTTAGATTATAGGGTTTGATGTTCACATTACACTTGGGTCGTGTGTTTGTTTACTTGATGTAACAAACCCACGTTTTCTTGGTATTGCAGGTGTTGTTTGGTGTGTTTTGATACTGTCTGTATTATACTAATATCACAGTTGAAGTCAATGAGTGCAAGCAATCTGTAGTCATTCAGGCAGCTGTTTGGACACAGGAAGTTTACGTTATCTGTGATGTCCATCACTTAAATAATGGACAGGAAAGAGCCTAGCATACAGCCCTGATGCATGAACACGACAATGGGACCTGAGGTTTAGGTCACTTCACACATGTCAACATAGTTAGATGTCAACATAGTTAATGCCACATATGTGATCCATTGTCTACTCACTTGGAATAGAATTCCAGTTCGTGTGAGGCAGAGCACCTCACTGAATCTCTTCAAGAAGAATCTCGATAGGTGGATGGGGGATCATAGGTTTGTCCAGTATGAACCTATGAACATATGAACCTATGTTTATGGCCACATCAGACAGTGCTGAGTGAATACCTCAGTGAGGATTGTGTCAAATGCCTTGGCCTGGTCAAGTTCAACAGAATGATATCATTGTCATCATGCATGCCCTTGATTACCTCTTTGAGGACATCTATCAGATGTAGCAGACATGATGTAGCATTAACAACTCACACAGGTCTGTTGCACACAGCTGGGATATTACTAGTGCCCATTTAGAAAAGATCCATGATGACATGTTGGTCTGCATCCCAGTTGAGGAGAGACAGGATGTGTCTATAAATGCATGCATCAGGTGCTGCTCCCCCCAACTCAGCTGGCTGTATGTTGATGTAGACCCTTCTAAAGGATGATAGCCCATGTGGAGGGTGTGTTAAAGTGTGTATTCAACCACATCAGGAAGGTGAATCTGCTGAGTCACGCCATAGGTGATCTGAAATGTTCTCATGGCCCGTTGACACTGCATACTGCCTATCTTGATCTGGTCTAATGTTTTAGCATAATCTCACATGCAGGTATCATTGAGAAACTCCCCAGCTGGTGAGTAACCCTTACATCACTAGATGGGTAACCAACTGGCTCCACGACAGAACACATACTGTGAATGTTAGTGAATCAACCTGTACCAGTAGAGCTGCCATCATTGGCATACCCCAGGGATCTGTGCTTGCCTCTTTACTGTTTAGAATCTATTTCCTGATAGTTCAGGTTAAAATATATGGCCCTTGGATCACAACGTTGGCTTATTCTTGCATATTGGGTGCAATCATTGAGTCCACCAATGATGATAATATACTACAGGAGAGGCTAACACAGATAAATGATTGGTGTCAGATCCACACGATCTACAAATAAATGCAGGAATGTGTCTTTATTTTGTCCTTCTGAAAAGTAGAATTCCATGCTAATTGCAGCATTGACAACAGCCTTGCTATGCTGAAACCCAGTGATGCAAGCACTGGGAATACATGTAGATAGTAATCTGAGCTTCAACCACAAAGTGTCCACACTGCTATTGAAAGCCTATGTTGTATACATCATAAGTCATGCTATCATATTCAGATCTTAGGATTGTATGACAGCACTCTAGTCAAACCTCATCAGAACACTAAAGAGAGTATAATGTTTTCTTTTTCATGTACCTTACCAGACACATGTAGCAGTAAGGCCATGGGGGTTTCTCACCAAGAAAACACAGGGCCCACAAACCATGCCATGATGTATGTGGTTAGACTAAAAGCCATGCCACTGTAATCTGTATTGTCTAGGATGAGGTGACTTTTGCCTGGCATTAAGGCCAGTCTCTGACACTGCTATGGTGGAAATAGTGCATATCCACAAATCAGATATAGCTGATGACATCAGCAGTGTCTATTGAGTTGAATATGGTAATAACAATGTCCCACATTCTGGTGTAAAAGGCTTGCTGTAATTTCAAGCAAGAGCGCAACCACACACACAAGGGATAAGGGTAGAGAATATCAGATCTATGGCCTCTCTAGTCTTGTACATAATGACCTTATTTATAAGGTGTAATGCAGCATGTGTGTCTCACCACTATGGAACATAGTGATTGAAGTGTAGATTGCTATCAGCATGTGTTCCCAAGTCTCATGACACTGTGTTTGAGCTTAGAGAGGTGCTATGTATATCATGATTAGCAGGGTACGTCATAGCCAAACGGGACAATTGTTTTGCTTTATGGTTCGGTCAGTGAGTTTGGCACCAAATATTTGTCTGTGTCAGCCCCTTCTGCAATATGTTAACATAGCTGGGATACTCTATATGACTGTGTCCAGTTGACAGTCATCTGCAAACTTGATAAGCCACAGGCCATCCACCGTTGCCTGGACTTCAGAGAAATAATTTCCAAATGGTTGAGGGCCCAGCACAGATACTTGTGGCATTCCACTGTTAAGTGGTCTAGTGCTGGAAGTACAGTCCCTAACTTTTACATTGTGTGTTCTGTCACTGAACCAGTTGGCTAGCCATATAGTAATGCATGGGTTAATTCCCAGATGGAAGATTTTCTCTATGATACCTGAAAGGGGGATAGTGTCAAAGGCCTTGGATACCAGTATCAAAGATGTTCACTAGGTTTAATAAGCAAAATCTACCCTTGACAAAACCAAAATTCATTGGGTCAACTGTATTGAAGGTCACCTACATCCCTGTGGATAAGGTTCATACTAATTCCTTTCCTAGCCTTGCAGATAAGACTTTTTAGGCTTATGGGTCAATAGTTCTGCATTTTACCAGATTGATGTGCACGCAACATTTGATATTCATTTCTGTAGTGTAAGGGATATATGTGTGTGGAAGGAGTACTGAGACAGCAAGGTTGCAGTGCTTGGGGGAGGCAAACATTGGCTGTATTGTAAATATGTGACATATTGTTAGGGCTTTCAGTTTGTTATGCTTCCATATGTAATTTCATGTCATAAACAGGAAATGGACAGTAAACAGCAGTAATAAATGATAATATTTATTTTTTCCATAGCAGGCAGAGCAGCAGGTTTGTGCAACAGTTAACAAAGTGTTTGCACATGTGAGATACACATTTCCAATATTTTCCATGTTTGCATGTAGTTAAGCAGTGTGCAATGTGAGGCACATTGCAAAGAGTCTGAGAGTTAGTACTGAGTCTATGAAACACACCTGCTGCTTAGTGGACTCTGTGGCAGCAGGTATAAATGCATTGACACATTTTTTTTTGAGCCCAGATGATACTGGGTTCAAATCCAGATGTATCCAATACTTTTAAATACTTTTAAATAACAGTGATATTGCAATGGCATGAATTCTTTATAGTATGTGTTACTGTGTGTTGGCATAGCTCGGCAGGGTTAAGCAACATTGTTCAGAGGTAACAGCAGCATTGTACCTCTGCTTACTGTAGCTTGGCATTGGTGCACGATGCACAACTCTGCACATAGAGCCCAAAAAAGTGAAGGGATCCATTACTTTATCTGCTACTTATGTGTGTTGTGTGTGATTCTGTTTTTTTGACCAGATTATTGGTGTCAAAATGGGGTAGATAGGAAAGTGGTGAAATTGGGAGCAAGCAGAGGGAAGAACAAAGGGAAAGCAGTACATGAATGTGTAGGAGGGAAGTAGGAAAGAACCATAGCTATCTATTTCTTTAACAGTGTAATATGAAAATATGTGCAGACTAATTTGGACTACTACCTCCACAAAGTGGGGTAACAACAATGCAACCATGTTGTATCGCCAATTGGACCAAATCAAGTGTGTCAAGAAGACACATCTGTGAAATGAAGAGCTATGTATGAGACATTTTTTTTCTGTGGGACAGGTGCCCATTTGTTTTTAATTCAGTAAGAGAGGACCGCTAGGTAAAGGATATAGGTATGTCTGGGTCAGGTAAGTTTGGTAGGTGAGAAAGCAAATGCAAACATACAAGCCAAACAAGTCAAGAGACAGGAACAGTGATAGACACAAATGTTTGGGGGACACCATGATTGGGGTGAAGGAGGGGACAAGGCTGGCTTATGAACATCAAGCTTGGAGATGAGAATTGAGTCTGCACCCACTAGGCTGTCATCACTGCCCCCTACTCTGCTGGCACCTGGGTACTTGATGTCTCCACCTCCTCCTATGGACCATGAGATAGAGCAGCATCTCCATTCAGCATAGGCATACACTAATGGTGCAGTGCATGACCCTATGTACTATCCCTGACAACTACCTGTGGATGATGAAATCACCACATCTGTCACTGCTCCCAGAGGGTACACTACACCAGCTTTCTGGGCAATACTACCTGAAAGCACAGGTAGTGCAGGGCCAGCAGAGGCAGTGCTGCCAGGTTGGCTTCCAGACATGCTGGGCATTGGTGCTGGAGCTGGTGGAGTTGGGCAAGCTGATCTACTGGTGCTAGCCTACCTCATATTGCTGTGTAGCACTTAGTGATGTGGTACACATGGATGACATGGAGACATTTTGACAACACATAATAGAAAATAGAAAAAAAGAGAGATAAAGGTTAGGGTGAGAGAAAAAAAAGACATAAAACTAGTACCATCATATGTGACATACAATGCACAAATACAATTATACATCTCTTTTATCTGAAGTATTACATTTAAGTATACATCCTAACAGATACACACTATGCTACAGATTGCTGAAAGCAGTCCTTGAAATGTACATATATTGTACATATGCTTGTTCCAATTATATAGATTACAGTAGGGCATTTGTGCCATTGGTACAGAATTTTTAATTTAATGTAAATATTATTGAAGAAGTAACAGTGTTGTATAGTTACGAATTGTGGTATTTGAACCCACAACCTCTGTTTACAGTCTAATATTGGACTCTTACTGCATACTTACTGTTACAGTTGTGCTATGCATGCTCAGTTTGATACAGCTCTATAAAAGACCAACAAAGCTATCTTTAATTTTAATGCTATAATAACACTTCTCTTCTGCTGCATACATACCAATCACTTCCCTCAGTCTCTCCAGTCAAGCAACATGAATCTGATTATTGAACTCATGTTCAGTGGCAACTGAGGAAAGAGCAGAAAAGTACAGAAAAGCATTATGCATACCAGTCTTGCCTATATTTAGCTTTCTAAGTCTTACAAGTACTCTCTTATTGTCATACCAACACAACTCTTGAATGTCTACAGTCTCAAATTCCCCCTTTTTCTCCTGCGTAGGTCATTAAAATGATACCTGCATTGCTCTGTTGTGCATGAGATACCAGTCTGACTGGATACAGCCTTGGCCAAACTATTCTATGCCTCAGACTTGTACTGGGAGCCAGAATAGTACCCCTAAAGAAGCCTTTGGCTGTGGTGCTTTACCAGCATTCCAATAAATATCTTGGACTCCTGGATATTCCCTCTGTGTCCTAAACCTTGTACCTTCCCCTCTAATGCCAGACAAGTCTACCAGCCAAACTAGAGGAATGCAAACTGATGCTTTCCCACCAATACCAGTTATCATATTTGCTGTTAGTGTGCAAACCCAAGCAATGATGATGTCAACTTTTTTGTGTGCAATTAAGTGGAGAGCAGCAGTGCCAAATCAGGGAGGAATTAAATAATTGAAATTGGAAGGTGAATCTGACACTTGGTCTTAGTTTCAGGGGTGTGAACTAGTGTAGCCTGGTAAAAAATATATTGGAAACTGGAAGGTAACTGTTAGGTGAGTTAAGTTTGCAGACATGCACTGGGGGCATAAATGTGCTGACACATTTGTTTTTACCTTCATACACTGACAAAATTGATTTTTACACCATGGGATTCAAACATAGGCATAAGGGACAAAACATTTTCTTTCACAGCGCTGATTTCCCATCTTTGCCACAGAAAGTGCTTCTTAGAGCTATTCGGGCATCATACCTAAATATAGGTGACACTTTGAGCTGTTACACCTCTATGTCTGTGCCCTGACAAGGTTATTAGATATAGATCAAGTGCAGAAAAAATCGTGGCAGAACACAGCTTGAAGTCCAAAATGAGTTTAATAAAAGCACATAAAACTCAAACACAGAAATCTCCAGGAAGAATGAGCGCTTTCGGGTAACACCCTTCATCAGATAGATCAAGTTGTGTATGTGTTTAGGGAATTGTGAAGGCCTTTCAAGTCCAGATAGCAGAATTATACTTACAGAAATATAGTACACAGTAAAGTATTAGTGATACATTTGAAAACACAATAATGATGTCTCATCCCTCATTCATGTAATTCATATCAACTCCACTATATAAAGTGTTATAAATGAGAGTGGATATAGTGGGAAGTGGAACAACAGTAAAATTGTATGGAATATCCTGTAATGGTACCCAGGACCATGTGTATGGCAATTCTACACTTACAACTGTTGCCAGAATAATGTTGAAATCACACTTGTCTATTTTTCAGTTCATTGCTATAAACTGCCCTGTCACAATAGTAAAAAAAAAAAAAGTTGCACACCTTGTATTAGAACCCAGGACCACCTGCACTCCAGCTGCAAACTTATCTGCTGCACAATGCTGCTAAGTGAGTTTGTGTGGAGCCCATCACAGTTAATTGAATGTGTCTGGTTTCAATTATTGGCTGCCTGAGTCTTGTCTGCAGGAGTTCTGTCTGCTTCCTGGGTGGGCCAGTTGTCCAGTTCGCTAACTGCTGCACTTTGTGCAAACAAAATAAGCAAAGTAAAACCTGATGTTCATTTTCCTCTGTTTCCCATGATTCTGCTAAGCAGTGCATTGCTCAAACACTGGACTCAAAAAAAAAGGGACAAGTTGTTGAAATGAAGAAAAATTCTACATAGGTTTGGATTTGAACTCTCACTCCAAACAGAAGAAGTGTGCTTTAGCTGACTTTGCCATGAAAACAGCTTTGCAGAAAGGAACTGAAATAATTCTGCACACAACCAACTGCAACATCATATACAATAATATGAAACCATGCAACTGTTATTTATAGATTTAATATTTTTGGATGTAGTGCACTAAGTGATCACACAGCTAGCTATGACTATTGCTTGCAAAATATACAGCTCTGTCTTACCTCTTTCTGTTTATTGTTCATTCTTGTCTTATCTGACCAGTAATCTGAGACATTCAGTCTATAACCCATTCTATATTCTATATCATTCTCCTTAACATGTGTGAGGATATTAAATGGCAATAATATCATATGCAGTTGTCAACAAATAAAGAGAAGGTTGGATGTTAACGAACAGACCCTGCAAATTATGTGCTGCTTACTTACATTTCCAACCTTACACCTAACACTTTCTAAGTCTAACCTGATGCACCCACTGGATGTATGGCAGCCTGCAGTGTTGTTGTGTTTTCCTTCTCTCAGCCAGTAATCATTTACAGTTGCAATCCCTTAAAAACAAACACCAAGGGAGTGCCTGCACTATGTCTACATCTGATACATGCAGCCAAGTATTTGGGATTCAGCAATTCTAATGAGTTCACACCTGATTTTCATCTTCACCATGCTAACAGTCCTGAATCTACACCCTAAAAGGCAACTATGTAGCTAGGGAAACTGAAGGTGAGGAGACTTATTTATGTGGAGAACACAGAAAACAGGCTATTACTTTGGGATATATATGCACAGAGGATTACTGAACATGAGAAGGTATACTTGCGTTTTATTAACTACATACTGCATATGCTGGAATGTAATTAAGAAAAATATGTAGGAAAGGCTTTTACACTTTTATCTGTATGCATTAATTAGAAGTATTCTGATGGTATGTGCATGTTTGTCAGGGCATTTCACAGGTTTACATGATTGGCAATACATTAAAATGGAATGTTCTGTGTTAAATCTGTAGACATAGTTCAGGAATAGTTCATTAGATAGCATGTTTAGTATTTCAAAGATGGTTTGTTAGCAAAGTGTGTCATTTGCCTGCTCTTTTTGGGGGAGCAAAGCTGCATTTCTGTTATGGGACAAACAAGGATATGTTGCCATTGTTACTCTCTATTTTTTGCATCCAACCTGCTGTTCGTATTTCAAATCTATAGACTGCTTTATGTTTCTTCAGTGGGTAATACTGAAATGCTACTTTTTCTGTTTTATCTGGGAACAGTTATTTTGTACTTATGTGTATTATCCTTATGTCGTCTTTTAGGATACCAAAGACTATGCCACCCAAGCATCTCAACCCTTGATGACACCCTTCACTGATGATGAAAATCAGGTCATTGTCGATGCTTTTAGGCAACATGGTTCCTTCCAGCTTGAAATGGGATGGGGGATATATGTTGCTAAGAATGGATATTTGGTGATAGATTGTTGACAATGTTAAAGCCATGGGTGGGCACAGCAAGACATATGAGCAGGTATGCCATAGGCTACTGACATGACATCATCTGGACAGTGGAGAGCAGCTGTAATGGGCCGTGACTTGATGGGTACCAGGGTAGCCTGCTACAGAGCCACCACTAATACCAAATGAAGAGCTCCCATCCACTGATAGGGATACAGACAGCTCCCAGGAAAGTGCAGAAAAGCATGTCTGGACATTGTTGGTACTATTTCAGAGACAGCATGCTTGTCCCAAGAGGAGCTTCCAGGTAGACTTTTGTATCTCACTTGTTGAATACTGTTGTATAGTAAAACAATGTTAATCAATGTTACTTTTGTTTCACAATATTTTTTTTAGGGGGGGATTGAAGATTACTACAGTTAACAACACATTCTGATTGATTAGCTTAGTTGGAGTTTTCATCCAAGATCTTGTTGAAAGTATAGTTAATGGGTATATAAAGGAGTAAAATTATTACCCTCTGTGTTGCTGTTAATTGTGATGTTGTCACCTTTTGCTTAACTTCTTCCTGGCATGTAGAGGATACCTTCATCTGCAGATGGTAAGCCAAACATTTTTATGTCAGTACTGATGAGCAATTGAAAGGAATATTTTAATGCTTGATGTTGATTTCAGGACTGTTGTGCGAATTGCTGTATTGTCTAATAGTGGAAGCACTGCTATTTTTCATTTATTTTATTTATTTTATGTTTGTTTACCAGGATAGTCCAACTGGTTGGGAGACCCATTTTCAGTGGAGGCCTGGGTGGGAAAGATTCACAAGTTACAAACAGCACGTTTATAATTAATACAACATATGTTAAGAAAAATAATGTTGGGATAGACATTTTTAGTTATTTGAGTTAATACTACTCATAATCATGTAAAAAGAACACTATAATATTTAAAGAAACATAAGCACATTTAGTGAACATAAGCACAATTGAGAGAGAAAGAATGTCATAATATTTAGAGAAACATAATGAGGGGTGAATATAGGAAAGAGTACATATTAGTAGTTAAATGTAGAAGTACATTACTTAGTCTAAGTATGATGAAAGGAAGTATATGAAGTATTATGTTAGCAAATATTGGAGTATAGTAGTTTAAGTATTAATTTTTCCTGTGTTTGTTGCTTATATCACAGGTGATCCTGACAGTGGACATGTTGGACTTCTACCAGCTAATTTCAGAGTGTCAGCAAACTCTGCGGATAGTAGTGGCCAAACAGAGGCACAGGTGTGGGCTGCAGAGGTTGAATCTGACACTGAGATTGATGTACAGCCAACCTCTGTAATTCCATCAGATGCAGCCAGTAGGCCTACACTTGTCCATTCCAGTGAGCCCACAGATATAGGACAGATGCAGGGCAAATTGATTGATCAGGGAAGTGCGGTTACTGTGGCTTCAGTGCCTGTTGACTTTGGTCAGAGCCAAAATGTGGGTGAGGAGCAATGCAGGAGAGTTGTTAGGGGTGCTTGGAGGAGGCCTGCTGTCCATTATCCACCTAATCCAGGTGTCTCTTCCTGCGTCACTTAAAATAAATTTAGGCCCATCATGGAGGCATAGACACATTCTCATAGATGCTCCAGAGAAATGCTTAGGGTTGTAGATGTAACATAGGCTGACATGTGTGACTGTCCACACTGTGTTGCCAATTCAATGGATCAGATGAATGACACATTGGAATGAGCAGTGTCTGTGAGTGAACATCTGCTGGGAAGGGGACAGAATCCTCATGGGAGTAGGTCAGCCACATCATCTGCTATCAGCCAATGTGGCCATGCCCAATCACTCTCCCATAGTGGTAATACTTAGACTGCTCTATCAGTGGGTGAGACTGTTCACACCCACACATGGCAGGACATGAGGTTGTGGTGCTGGGCATACTTGTTATGGGAGGTCATCCAGCAGACATCAGTCACATTTGGGTAGCTGCAATGCATTTGATCATGGGTGTGGATATGCCAGTCCATAGGGGACAACAATGATGAACTGCCACCTCTACCATGCACGGCTCATGCCTATCCACCATACCAAGATGTAGATCTAGCACATAGCTTGGTTGTGTTCATGCAGACACTCACAGAACAGTTTCACCTGGAGGACCCCTACAGTCACATACACAACAGTTACATGGATCAGCAGTGCAGTTTTTTGTCTCACTGGCCATTTGTTGGTTTATGAAAATGTTTTTCTGCTTCTCTTTTTACTCACACAGACTCACTGACCTTTTGTATCAGCCTAAGTTTCCTGCTGCCCTCCTCCCTAACACACACACACACAACACCCTGGCAAGTGATGATAACTGTGCCATAACCCTGTTTTCTATCTTTTTGATTCAGGGATACATAAGCTTTGTATAGTAATAGACGTTGAAAGTCTTTATACCAGTATACGGCACAAATTTGGAACTGAAGCTTTATAATTTTTCTTTGGGAATAGCCCAGTAGCTTATTATATAATTGAACTAATTGATTTTAGTTTTAAACATAACTATTTTGATTTTTGTGGACAATTATACAGCCAATTGCAAGGAACAGCAATGGAGGACCCATTTGCCCCTATGTATGCTAGTATAATGATGGGCTTGTTTGAAATAGAGTATTGGTACAATCTTGATTTTGTAAAAGAACATGTTATGAAATTCTATAGATATATAGATATATAGATGACTTAATTTTTGTATGTAGAGGAGGTCTTAATAAAGTAGAACAATTCATACTAGATTTGCAAAATAATAGGCTTGGCTTGCAATTTGATGGAGCCCAATATGGTAAAAAAGTAACATTCTTAGATATTTCTTTAGAGAGAATAGTTAATAAGGGGGTTAAGAGTAAAATACATATAAAGTTTAATGATGGATTACGTGTTTTGGATGGCTGAAGTTGCCATCCTCCCCATTTGTTAAAGGCACTACCATACGGGGAGATGTTGCAGGTCAAAAGGTTATGTACTAATAGTAATGAATTGGAGGAATAATTAGAAAAATAGTCTCCTGTTTGTTGAGAGAGGATATAAACAGGAATCAGTAATGGCTTCTTTACACAGAGTAACAGAAAATAATGCTTGGTTAAACAATTATAGGAGTAGATATAGAAATGATGAAATGGAAAAAGTAAATTTTGGAAAGGAACAAAGAACTTACGTAGTCCCTACTTATGATTTATTGAGTGAACAGATTGTGAAAATTATTAAGTATTATTGTTTTCTTTTGTTTAAATTTATGGAATGTGTTAATTTATACAGGAACCCTTGGTTTTCCTTCCATAAAGGAAGACGTATAAGGTATAGAATAGTGCGTAGTAAATTTTTAACCCCTATTGATAAAATGAATAGGGTTCCTACATAGAGGGGAACCTTCCCTTGTGGTAAATCTATTACATGTAAATTATAGTCAGGGTCTTTGATGATATTAATGTGCTGGATTTTATAGTTAATGGTAGATTTTGTTGTGAGACAGAATGTATTGTGTACTGTCAAAGGAAAAATAAACTTCAAAAATGATCAATACACGGCAGGTTCAGGTTAAGGCACTTTAATCTTGCAGCAAGGAGACCAAAACATGTGAATACAGAGTTTGTCTAACTAAAATCAGGAAGTAAGGTCTTTTTTATACATTTTCTAACAAGACATTGCCTACCAAGCTGATGTAACAGATCACAAGTTTTAACATCATTACTTCATAGCAGCTGTTAGTCCATGATTTTCTGCTTGCACTGTTAATTTTATGAAAAACTTCCTAAGAAAAACAACATGGCCTTGGTGACCACCGGTTAGATACAGCTTCTCACTATGTTATGTTACCATTCAAGGTACTATAGCTAATTCGAGCACAAAGCAAGTACAGATTCTTCAAGCAGTCTTTTGTTTCATGTATCTCTTCTTTTCCACAGCTGTGCATGTTCTCATAACACGAACAGAGCTGATTGTTCATATTCAATCATATTATAGAAAACAGTATTGTTCTATTCATACACTATTCATTCATTTTCCTGACCTAGCAGATAATCACCTGCTTCTCAGTACATTTCCAAAAGGCATAAACATGAATTTTGCTGTGCTAGCAAATACTAGGTCAGGGTGCATCTTGCAGTTTCATAAAGCATACTGTGGTTTGAAAAATCATCTTATAATTTCATACAGAATTACGCTGTGCATAAAATAGAATGAAATGTGTTAACTCTTTTAGCTTCTAATAAGCATACATATATATAAACATACATATTAATACATATTTCTCTAACATGTACGCACTAAAATGTCCATGTAATATGTTTTATATTGGGCAAAGCAAGAGGTCTTTCAAGTTAAGACTGCAGGAGCATGTGAGAGATATAAATAATCCAAAACTTGAAAGCTCTCTTGTGATGCATTTCAAGCAATATAAAGGTGGAAATCTAGAGGATCTTTGGTCTATATTATAAGATCGATGGTTGAAAATATCGACCACCATATGGTCGATACCATATGGTCGATGTCTTCAAACATCGAACTTATAAAAATAACAAAAAAAAAAGAGAAAAAAGTACCCTAATGGGTATAAGCAGGGGGAAAGTACCCCTGCACCAATCCCCCCCTTGTGGGGGGCTGCACCCCCAACACCCCCCGCTACTTACATATACCAACTCCGAGACCGCACTACATTGCAGTAAATGGAACTCTTCCCTTACGGAGATTTCCATTTACACGTTTGATATTCTGCGTGTTCGCTATTCTCGTGTTGACAATATCAGCTTCGATATTGTTGGCTTTTGAGAATATAATATAGATCAGAGGATCTTCAGGGTGCAGTTTTAGAAAATGCTGTTTTAAAAGATGAATATACAGAAGTTAAGAAGAAACTTCTGTACAAAGAAACTATTTTTATTCTTAGGTATGGTACTCTGACCCTTGCTGGGATAAATGTTGACTGTATTTTGGAAGGTTTTAATTTGACTTAATTAATTAAACAATTATTTAATGAATATAATTATAGTTTTTTGTCGTATTTATTGCTTTTTCATTTGTTCAGTTGTAGTACTATATTGAGTGTTCTATGTCCAGTGACTCATCTTTACATCTGCCTAGGATTTGTAGGCAAGAATGAAGTGATTTCACACAGCATAAGACAGAGTTCATTTGAATGAACGTTCTATGGATTGTGCTGCAGCAGTACATGGAAATGAAAATTTGACTAAACCTTGGGAGAAATTCCACCAAGAAGAATCTAATAGAAGGACAATTAATCCGTTTACCTTAATAGGACAATGTCCAATTGGGCTTCTGTCTGTTGAAATGCAGGAGCAGTATGATAAGCTGTAGCAGCTTATGAGTAAGGGAATTTCGGTGCATCTTAATATTTTAAGTTTACAACGTTATCTGGAATTGGACATTACTCCAAGGGGTATATTCTATATATATATATATATATATATATATATATATATATATATATATATATATATATATATATATATCTATATATATATATATATACCTATTCCTTTTGACCCCAATGATAAGAATGATAAAAAAAAATTTCAAATAAGATGGGTAGCCACAGTTCATCGCTGCTCAACAGAACGGGTGAACATTTTAACTGAAAGGGACATTCTAACACAACAGAGGTTAAAGGAGGAGATTGCATCTACCTGTGAGTCTCTCTTGACTGTTGTGAGTGATATACAATTGGAGCAATGCTTAACAGACATTAGTGCCAAGCTTGGAGAATTTGAAAAACAATTTTTAACCACAAAGAAAAATAAATTACAAAGGGATTTAAAAGACTATAATAATGCTTCTGCCTATCCGTGGAAAACTAAGGAGAAAAAGCAATGACCGGATGTCTGGTTTAGAAAAATTGAAAAGGATTATAAACAGCATGGTGAACAGCAAGCACATTTGGATTACACTGAAGGGTCATCTGAATGGGATAGTGATGATTCCACATACCCAGCATTACTGCCAACTCAGGATTGTAATTATATGCAACAATTTTTTCAGAGACGCAGTACAACAAATGTGAAGGGCAGAAAATGAGGTAGAAATTCCTATGAGACCAACAACACACACCACAGAGAGGGACAATATCAACAGCAAAGGTACAATGAACAAAATGGAACTGAGTGTTTGAATATACAGGTAGATGCTAATATAACTGTAGTTTTTCATGAATGTTTGCAAAATCATATGAGTGATAGTTATGTTGTAAATCTATTAGGATATTGTTTCAGTGACTATGAAATGGCAGTGCTTAACTATGGTTTGAAGCTTATTCCCACAGTTATGTCAAGACTTTATATGTTAAAGAAAGATATGGTATGCCTAATTATAAAGCTACATCTTTAGAAATGTTGATAATTTAGAAGTCTTTGAAAATTTGCATTCCTATGAACAATGTGAAATAGAAGGAAATTTCTATTCATGTATTTCAAATTTGGATGAAGATGGTATTTTGAATGTTTATTACCAATTAGATACTAGTAGATATTAGTAGAGAAATGTATAAAACGCACTTCATTTCACCTTTTGAACATGACGGAGTGCAACAATTTTCATCTATGTTGAATTTTGCAGTTAAGATAGCATAAACGGATTTATGAAAAAGAACTCTTTAAAACAGGTGCAATCTATGCAATGCCATACACAAAAAACAAATAAAAAGATTACACAGCTTCCAGAACTCAGGGCAGTCCAAAATTAACAATGTTTATTGAAAATAATTAAATTATAATACAGTTAAGTGCTTTTGTCCACCCACTTGGACTTCTTCAGAACTCAGATCAACTAAACCAATCCACCCTTTTTAAGTCATTCATCATGTTAATTAACAAGCTAATTACAAAAATCCAATTCCATTTAAAGAAACTTTTTAAAAAAAACACATTTCCATTTAAAAATATACAGTTCATTTAAAATTAAGCACAACTCAAGATCAAAAACTCTGATATTCAAGCCTCACAAAAAAAAATATAATTTTTCCACTTATGATTTTGCTGCTCTCATTATGAGCACTGAATTGATAGAAACACATCTATATTACCAGATCGAATGTTTAGGTTATCGAACACCTAAACATCGAACTGGTAATAATAAAACTAAAACCTGCAAACGGCGTAGGGAAAGACTTCCTTCTGTTGGGCACAAAAAACAACAACTTTAAACCCAAACGAAGTGGGGCTGCACCCCCACACCCTCGATGTGGAGGCATTGCCCCCCACACACCCCTAACTAAATATACCAACTCTGAGATCACTGTACAGTAGACAAAATGGCAAAATCCGGCTAACGGCCAAGGGAATTCTTTCCCTGCATTAAATTGGCCATACGCTGTTTTATGCTCTCGATACTGCCAGTTCGATGTTTAGGTGTTCGATAACCTAAACATTCAATCTGGTAATATAAACCTGATAGAAACATAATTGTTAAGACCTAGTCTAATTGTAGCATCTAATCTCAATTGCCAGAGAAACTCTTTATATGCTAACCTATTCTCCCAAGGCGCCCCCCCCCCCCCCCCGCACAGCATCCTAGGGAACAACTTTTTGAAACCCTCACAGCCACATGAATGTCTGTATAGTGCATAAAGAAACTATTTTTATTCTTAAGTATGGTACCTAGTCCCCTGCTGGGATAAATATTGACTGTAATTGGAAAGTTTTAATTTGACTTAATTAATTAAACAATTATTTAATGAGTGTAATTATACGTTTTGGGAAGGTATATAAGAGTTTTATTCATTTGTGAGACTTGAACTCCTTTGAAGGCATCTGTGCTGAGTTGCTAGAGGTGTTAAAATAGATAATGCCTAGTTTTTATTGGATGCTGTTTTTTTTGTCATATTTATTTTTTTCATTTGTTCAGTTGTAGTTGTGATGTCCCTGCACTGGCCCAGTAATCAAGGAGCCTTAATCTCACCACTAGCACCAGTAGGGGAAGTATACTTGGGAGGATGACAAGTGCACACACACAGTAAAGTGCAATTTCCCTTAAGAGCACACAGAAATCACATTCAGTCTGGAGCTAGTTTCTCCTTCTTTCTCCAGATCCCCAATAAGACTCCCCACTGGCACAGCTATAGGGTTGAGATCTCAGCTGAGTGGCCAAGTCAAAACCTTCATCACCCTCTCTGTCCAACCAGTGCTTCATGTCCCTGACAAGTAGCTCACACACACACACACACACACACACACACACACACACACACACACACACACACACATGCGCACGCACTCACACACACACACACACACACACACACACACACACACACACACACACACACACACAAACACACGCATACAAACACACACACACACACACACACACACACACACACACACACACACACACACACACACACACACACACACGCACACTTTGGGGTTTGATTTTTATACAGACACGCACACACAAGCTAGCACAGGTTTACTAGTTATGCACCCTTCTGCCCAGACTATAAGGTAATTCCAGCTGCCACCAGCCACTACTTATCAGCTACTTAAGGCCCTTGACAAACTACTGTGTAATGTCACTATTAATCCAAATGGTAGTCTGACCAAGAGCAAGGCTATTTAGGAGTCGCCTGTACAGTGTCACCAAATACATATGCAAGTACTTTCAGAGGTTAAATATGTCTCACAAATATCAGCCACAAAGACAGGTTTAAATATATTTAATAATAAATAATAAAATAACAAGAAAATACTCAGTAAATCAACACAGACACTTCAGAGTTCAAAATCATAGGAAATATTTAAAACAACATTGCAGGATAGTCTCAAATAAATACAGAATACATCTAAGCTATACTTCATTATATTCCTAACTTTATCTAAGAGAAATTACTATGCCATAAAAAACTTACTTACAGCCAGGCAAGTACAGATGTGATGATGAGTGGATGTTCTTGTTAGGTCAAAGACAAGATACAAAATGCCCAGTCTCTCTCTGAAAGAGTTCTTAAATTAATATCAAATATTACTGCTGGGCTAGCTTGGATGACATCACCTTTTGTCACCTGACTTTCAGTTCCCAGGCTAAACCCATTGTCAGAAAGTACAAGCATTTTTAATATCTCTCTGTGAAATATATATATATATATATATATATATATATATATATATATATATATATATATGATGTTTGCAGATCCTGAAAGTCATAAAACAATAAAACACGTCTTCATATCAAACCTAGTAATTACTTCTCTTCGAAGACAATACAAAAAAAGTCTAGCTCTAAACATTGTGGATGTCACACTGAAACTGAAATATAACTTTTATAGCACAATCATAAAACAATTTAATTTCAACTTATTTTGTTGAGGTTTTGCAAGTTAACCTTTTATGTCCCAGTTTCTACTGTTAAAACATATACAGTTACAGAATTGCAGTAGTTTATATACATTTCTATTCTAAGCCAGCAGGGCATACTGCAGTTATATTGTAGCTCAGTACATAACATACAGTTCTGTATAAATATCAATATTCACAAATGACATAGAATTATTTATGAAATTCCAGCTAGCTGGGATGGTAGTATTTCCCTTGGGCCACAGTAGTAATACATAAGTTTTCTGTCTGATGCTCAGGGTGCATAGCTAACTTAGCGCTTAGTATATCTGCATTTGTGGTGTTGAACTGATGATTGTACCTTTGGCAGATCTTGGCCTTGGAAAGTTAGACAGCTTTATAGTGAATGATCTTGTGAGGGTTGTGATGTCAGAAATTGTAATGTGTATCATTACTTTCTAACGGCTCTCTTAAATCATTTTCCAGTACAAACATGTGGTACTAAACTGTGGGCATGCAGTGATCATCAGTACTCTTGAGAGGTGTAACTGTGAATCATTGATGCCTGAGGCCTACTACTTACTAATGGACACATATAAGTCAAATAAGTCTCTGTTGTCACATATTAAGGTAATTTCTGTAGAAAACTCCCACCTTTTACTTACTTATTGTACCAAGTAGTGAAATACAAGGATATGGCACACATTCATATTATTATACAATACACTCCAGGTTTAGGACTCACCTGTGATTAAAAAGCAATAAACACACAACTACATTAGTACCCACACTGCTATAATGCAATATATGCTAAGAAAGTAACAATGCTACCACTACTGCAGACAGTACAGCAATATACACAACAGGCCTGTCATCAACAGCACACACTAAAACATGTCTTTAAATTGCTCAGCAGTACTGACATAAAAATGTTTGGCTTACCATCTGCAGAAGAGATTCTCCTCTGTAATCCAGACTGTTCTGGAAGAAGTTAAGCAGGAGGTAAGAGCAACATCATCACAATTAACAGTAACACAGGGGTAATACTTTTACCACTTTACTTTCAACAAGAATGTGGCTGTCAACTCAATCCTAAGCTAATAACTGCAGCAATCTTCAACCCCCCCCCCCAAAATACATGTGATACAGAAGTAATGAATTGATTTCAATTGTTTTACTATATAACAGTATTCAACCGTTGAGGTACAAAACCCTACCTGGAAGCTCCTCCTAGGACTTGCTTGCTGTCTCTGACATTGTTGTTCCCATATCCAGTGCAAGCTGTACTGAACTCTCCTGTGAGCTGTTTGGATCCCTGATATTGGCTAGGAACTCTTCATTTGGGTATTAATGGTGGTCCCCTAACAGGCCATTCCCCAGTACCCATCTGGTCACAGCCCACTGCAGCTGTTCTCCTCCATGCAAATGTGAGCATGTCAGTGTCCCTGTGGCTCACCTAATTGTATGTCCTGCAGTGGCCACCCACAGCATTCAGATCAGCAGCCATGTCTTGCCAAATTTATATCCTATATCTCCCCATCATCCTTCCAGCAAAAAAGCACCATGTTGCCAAAAGGCATCCACTATGACCTGGTTCTCAGCATCAGTGAAGGGAGGTCTCCAAGGACTGACATGCGTGAGTGGCAAACTTCTAGATGTCCTAAAAGACAAATGAAGGATAATGCACATAAGTATCATATACATACTGAATAATTGATGCCAGATAAAACAGAAAAGGTAGCCACTCAGTAGTAGCCCTATAGAAACATACAACAGTCTACAGATGTGAAATATAAACAACAGGCAGGATGCAAAACAAGAAGCGTAACAAAAGCAACATAACCTTGTATGTGCCTTAACAGTAACCTTTTTTTCCCCCACCAAAATAACAGGAAAATGACACATTTTGCTAATAAGCCATCTTTAAAATGCTAAAAGTGCTATCAAAGGAACTGTCCCTGAAACACTTGTACATATTAATCAAGCAGCATTCCATTTTCATGTATTGGCAATTATGTATACATCTGAGATGGCTTGGCAAACATGTGCATACCATCAGTACACTTCTAACTATTGCATACAGATAAAAATGCAAAAGGCTTTGCTTCAGAGTTTTCTTAAATGCAATCCAGCATATACAATATGTAGCTGGCCAAATGGAAGCACACCTTCTGAAGTTCAATACTCCTCTGTACAGATTTATCCTGAAGAAATAGCATCATGTGCAGTCTTCCAAACATAAACAAGTCTCCTCACCATCAGTTTGCCTAGCTACATAGTTGCCTTTTTAAATGGTGTAGATTCAGGTCTGTTAGCACGGTGAAGATGCAAAAACTCATTAGAATTGTTGAATCCAAAAAAAAAAATGGATCCATGTATGAAATGTAAACATAGTGTATGCACTCCCTCAGTGTTTGTTTTTAATGGATTGTAACTGTGAATGATTAGTGGTTGGGGGAAGGAAAACACAGCAGCAATGCAGGCTGCTTTACTGGGTATGTCAGGTTAGCTCTACAAAGTGTTAGATGTAAGGTTGGAAATGCAAGTAAACCACACACAAGTCATAGGTTGTGCCCTTTAACATCCAACCTGTTCTTCATTTATATGCAGCTGCATTTGATATTATTTCCACTTAATATCCTCACATATTTTAAGGCCAGTGATACAAAATGGCTTACACACTGCAGGTCTCAGATTACAACTCCGATAAATGAAGAATGGCCAACAAGCACAGAAATGTAATCCAGAGTTGTATATTTGCAAGCAATAATCATGACAAGTTGTGTGATCACTAAGAGCACTACATCCAAAACTAATACATGTACAAATGACACTTGTATGGTTTGATATTAGTGTAGATGCAGTTACAGTTGGTTGTGTGCATATGGATTTAAGTTCTTTACTGGAAATCTGTATGTGTGGCAAAGAGGGATAAGGCACCTGTCCTGTGTTTTGAAGGTGCACTGGAGTGACAGTTCAAAGCCAGACCTATGTAGAAATGTTTCATGTGTACTAAGATTTTTAGTGTGTGTATCATAGACTGCTTTTCCTCATATTAACTATCTCTCCCTTTTCTTTCTTTGTTTTTTCCTTTTCTTTTTTCTTTTTCTATTGGCAAGTGTTTGTGCGATGCACCGCTTAATGCAAACGTGAGAGACAGAAAAAAATTAATGTCAGGTTTGGCTATGCTTTTCTGGTTTGTGTGAAGCACAACAGCATGTAAACTGGACAACTGGCCCACCCAGGAAGCAGACAAGACCAAGACACCCAAAAATAATAACTGGTTGCATTCAATTAATACTATTGGGCATCACACAAACCTGTTAAGCAACACTGAGCTGCGGTTAACAGTGAGACCTTAAGAATGATTAGTAAAATAGGGAATGTCATGTAACTAGTTCTGCGGCAGCAAGTAGGGCTGGAATACAGATGATCCTGGATTCTAGTAGACAGTGTGCAACCTTTGTTTTACTGTTGTGACATTGCAGTTTACAACAATGAACTGCAACAGAGGCAACTGTTTTCTCATTCTTCTTGTGGCAATAGGTGTAAGTGCATGACTGACATACACATGGTCCTGGGTTTGAATGCAGCATATTCATTACACTTTTACTGTTGTTCCACTTCCCATTGTAGTCACTCTCACTTATAACTCTTGGCATAATGGAGCTGATATGAATTATATGTATGAGGGCTGCCACACTAGTACTGTGTCAGTTATTTCTGTATATATCTTATCTATTATCACATTTATTATCAGATGTATGACTGTGGCTATACTATGTACTATATTCCTGGAAGTGTATTTCTGCTATTTGGACTGGCATGGCCTTCACATTTGCCTAACACATATACACAACTGCCTGTATATCCAACAGAGCAGTCCCAGTAAATGCAATAACTGGAATTGGTGGGAAACCATCACTCTCCATTTCTCTTGATCAGTGGTAGACATGGCAGTCATTTGTGGATAAGGTGCAAGGTTTAAGGTAGAGTGATGGAGTATCTAGGAGTCCAAGATTTTTATTGGACTCCTAGTTGGGATCCACAGTTCCAGGCTTCTGCAGGGGGACTATTCTGGCTCCCAGTATAAGGCATAAGCATGGGATAGTTTAGCTTGGGCTATATCCAGTGCCACTGGTATCCTGCACCTCGGTGACCAATGAAGAGATCATTTCAATAACCTCCAACAAAGGAGGAGGGATGCTCAGATCAAGGAATTTAGGACTGCGGACATCCCACACCTGTGTAAGTATAAACTATAGAGAGTACTTGTAAGACTTAAAGCTGAATATAGGCAAGACTGGTATTCATAATAGTATTCTATTCTGTTTTGTTTTTTCCTCAGCCGGACGTCAATGTCGTAACACATGGGGCTAGGTTGGCAAAGATGAGAGAAGCATGTGGTATGTATGCAGCAGAAGGCTAGTGTTATTGTAATATTAAAAGTCAAAGATAGCTTTTTTGATGTTTTATAGAGTTGTATCAAATTGAGCATGAACATCTTAACTGTAAAGGCATTGCATCCATTAGTCTGTAGCACAAACCAAGCGTACAATATTAGCCTTTAGTCAGAAGTTGTGGGTTCAAATACCCTACTTCCCAACTATATAATACTGTTAATTCTTCAGTTTATATTTAAATTAAATTAAAACCTATACACCAGTGGCACAAATCTCCTGTTGTCAACTGTAATCTGTAAAATTGGAACGCAAATATGTGCAATATATGCACATGTCAAGAGTACTTGCTGCAATCTGTAGTACAGTGTGCATCTGTTAGGAGACCGGTAGTCTTAAAAGTAAAAGTAAAGATGATAGAGTAAAATCATTGTATTAATGCATTGTCTGTCACATATGAAGGTACTAATCTTATCTCGTGTTTTTGTCTCACCCCCAACCCTTATCTCTCTTTTTATTTTACTTGTATTTTACTTATTTATTTTTATTATTATTATTTTTTAAATTTTACTATGTGTCAGCAAAATGTGGCCATGTCATCCATGAGTACCAGACACAGCAGGGTAGGCCTGACCCACATGATCCATCTGCCCCCCTCCACTGGCTCCAGCAACATTGCCTAACAAATATGGGAGCCAAACTGGCAGCACAGGCTCTGCTGCCCCTGCACTACCTGCCCACTCAGGTAGTCCTGCCCTGGAGGCTGATCCAATGGTTCCTTCCAGGAGCAGTGGCAGAGGTGGTGATTTTATCACCTGCACCAAGTTGCCAGGGATGGTGCATAGGGTTGTGCGCTGCACTTTGGGTGCACAACTATGCTGGATGGAGAAACTGCTCTCCCTCATTTTACATAATACCAGGAGAAAAAGAAGGAGATGTTAAGCATTCCAGCCATTGGAGGAGTGAGGTGAAAGTGATGACAGTCCTGTGGGTGAGAACTCGATTCTCATTGTCAGCCAGCTTGATGACCATGGGTCTGGATGTGTTCACCCTCATCCCAATCATGGTGTCCCCCAACCTTTTGTGTCCATCACATCTCTGTCTCTTGTCTTATTTACCTTGTCTGTCTCCATTTTCTTCCTCACCTACCCAACTTACTTGACCCAGACATTCTTACACCCCTTCCCCAACATCCACCCCCCAAAAAATGGGCACACGTCCCACAAAAAATTGTCCCATACATAGCTCTCCATTTTGCACACGTGTCTTCTTGACATACTTGATTAGGTTCAATTGGTTATACAACATAATTGTATTGTGGACACCCCTCTCTCTGGAGGTGACAGTCCAAATTCAGTTAATATTTTCCACTGTTAAAGAAATGGATAGTTACGATTCTTCTTATCTTCCTCCTGCACATTCCTGCTCTGCTTTTGCTTTCTTCTTCCCCCAGTTTGCTTCTCATTTCACCACTGTCATATCTACCCATTTCACCTCTTTAAGCCACTTTTGTGAGAAGGTGCACATTATGTACCAAATGGAAATTGCAGCAATATATTTACATGTGTTTGAAAGTAATAGATATGACAGCATAGTATTTAAATGTATTTAAAAGGATTAAATACACCTGTATTCAAACCCAGTACCATTTGGCCCTAACAAGGAATTTATCAATGTATTAACACATGCTGACACAAAGTCAGTTAAGCAGCAGGTGTATTTTATAGACTCAATACTAACTCTCAGACTTTAGTAATGTGGCTTGCATTTGTGCACTGCTTACCTATCGGCAAACATGTGTATATCACACGCTTATGCACTTTGATAACCAATGCGCAATCTCACTGCTTGCTGTGCTATGGAAATGTAGATATTATGCTGTATTACTTCTTTTTACTGTCCATTCCCCTCTGTATGACATGAAATTACATGTGTAAACATTCCAAACTGCGGGCCCTATCCAATAATATGTCTCATATTTACAATGCATCTATCTGTTGCCACCCCTCCAAGCACTGCAACCCTGATGTCTCAGTACTTTTTCCACACACATAACAACCACAGTACAAAATGTAATATCAAGTGCATGTGCTATGCAATGCACATCAATCTGGTAACATCAGAACTACAGCTACTGACCCATATGTCTAAAAACACTGTATGTAAAGTTATGGGAGGAATCAGCATGGATCATATCCACAGGGACATAAATGACCTTCAACGCACTTAACCTTACCCATTTTGTTTATGTCAGGGGTAGATCTTGCTTATTGAATCTTGTGGACTTTGTGGATACTGACCTGGATGAGGGATAACAGAACATACTGCCTAATTTGACTTATCCAAGGCCTTTGACACTATCCCCCATTCGCATGCCATAGTGAAGATCTCCCAATGTGGGAATTAAGTCATAATAGTACAGGTATAGGCAACTGGCTCACTGACATAACACACACACTCAAAGTTGGGGACTGCACCTCTGCCAGTAGCCAATTACCATTTGAATACCACAAGAATCTGTGCTGAGCCATGAACTGTTTGCAAACTACTTCCCTAAAGCACAAGCAATGGTAGATGGTCTGTGGTTTACTAATTTTGCAGATGACTGGTAACTGGACACATTAATATAGCACTCCCACTGGTGGTAACATATTACAGAAGGGGCTGCCACACACAAATGATTGCTGACAAACTCATGGATTGAACCTTAAAGCATGCAAAGGGTCATGTTCCCCTTTGGCAGTGAAGTACCCCTGCTAATTATGATATACATAGCACCCCTCTAAGCTAAAACACAGTGTTGTGAGACTTGGAAGCACATGTTGATAGCAATTGTAGCAAAACACAAGCCTCTTAGCTCCCCTTAAGGACTCCTGTTGAACCTCTTGTAAGAACACATCAAAAAACAAATGAAACAGAGTCCAAACTGGCTGCAATCTTCTATTATAAAATGTAAGTGCTTTCAGGTTAAAAAACCCTTCATCAGGCAAACTATACATGACCATGACATCTTATTCTTTCGGTTTTTCCCGGTTAGGGGTCGCAGCAGTGGAACTCTGATCTGCTAATGATTGGCAGTAGATTTTTACAGTGCCGAGGTGCCAGCTCGACGTCCAACCTTCAACGAAGGCATGCCCATTCACACATGTCTTTCGAATGCAACTCGACTGCGAGGAGGACATGCAGACTCCACACAGAAGGCGCTCCAGCCGAGAATCAAAGGGAGAACCTCTTGCTGTGAGGCAACAACTCTACCGCTGCACCACCATGGCTTTTACACATAACCATGACAGTCTTTAAATAGTAAAACATTTCTAAAAGCAACCAATTACTTTCTATACTTGGCATGCCTTTTCTTTAAGGCTGGTTTTAAAGGTACAGAACTATTTAACCCAGGTGGGTTGTTAGCAGCCAACTGTATGATCCATCTTAACTCTGCATACTCTGTATCATTGACAATGCCCCCCCTCCTTTTCATCTTTGCAACATGCAGAACCATAAAAACAAAAGTATGATCTGGAAAGCTAGAAACATTCTGGTACAATGCATTATGTTTATCCTTCTGTCTAATAGATGACAAATGGTGCAATAAGACTGTTGCCTTTTTAAATTCCACATTAAATAAAAATGTAAATGGTAAGATAAACACCACCTTGCATAGGAAATCATGCTGTAGAAATCATTATTTGAATGCACTTAGTATGCATCCTAGGCATACTTTTCACAATATTATGCAAGGGCAAGGATACAGAGTTTCTCGGCTGTGCACAGACAATAATGACTTTCACAAAGAAACAGATGTGTTAAATTAACATCTTAAGAAAAAGGGTTATTCAAAGGAAAATTTAGAAAAAACTAAGAACAGTATAATATCCAACAGGGAAGCCAGGGGTAGACCATGGTTTTCTGATAATAAAGAACAGCAGGGAGATAAGCTGAAGCCTTCTAATAAGTATGACAACAAACCCAAGGTAATGCTACGTTATAATAACAATGTGTATGGGATATGTGATATTATTAAGCAAAACTGGAAGATACTAAGAAGTGACAATCACTTGAAGGATATTTTAGATGAGAAACCTAGATTTACAGTCAAGCGAAACAGTAATATAAAAGACATGTTATGCATAAAACCTGATTTGAAAAATAAGTAGAAGGCTAACAGTGCTTTCTCTGCACACATGAGAACAGGGACTTTTCCCTGTAGGCATTGTAAAGCATGTTCAAATGTGAATGGTTTAAATTATTTTATACATCCTGTTGCAGACAAAAAATACACATTTGAGTTTTATGCAGATTGCCATACAGAGAATGTGGTTTACTTGGCATGCTGCAAGTCATGTCTGAGTTTTTATGTTGGAAAAACTAATTGTAAGTTAAAAACAAGAATATTGCACCAATTATCATCTATTAGACAGAAGGATAAACATAATGCATTGTACCAGCATGTTTCTAGGTTTCCGGATCATACTTTTATTTTTATGGTTCTGCATGTTGCACAGATGAAAAAAAAAGGGCGGGGGTACTTTGTCAATGATAAAGCAGATATGATATGCAGAGTTAAGATGGATCATACAGTTGGCTGTTGACAACCCTAAAATGTAAAGACTGTCATGGTTATGTGTAGTTTGTCTGATGAAGGGTTTTTTAAACTGAAAGCGCTTACATTGTATTGTCCATAGTGGTGACAGCTACATCTCCATTGTGCACTTCATACATATGGACATCACATCCAGACCATGGTGGTCATACTACTGCTGTACTCTACCTTTATCGGACCCCTAATTGAGTTCAATTCTCCCTTCTGTATGTGCCTCATCAGACACCTGCAGCAACTGGAGAAAACACAGGGTTGTGCATGGGAGACTCCAAGACCTCCAAACATGACATACATGGAAAGACTGAAAGACCCGTCAGTGAAATCAGTGCCATGCAGGCTGCTGAGAGGTGACCTATGCCTGCCCTACAGAGCAGTTTCAGACCCTGCCCTACTGGAAAGGCTGCACATTTGCAAATCAAATGGGACAAGAGTAACTTAGTCCAGGTTTCTTAACCTAGCCTGTGAAATAAGCTGAACATGCTGGGGGGACAGATATATCCCCCAAAGACTCACACTCCTCTGTAATAGGCTCCCATTGCATGTGAATCAGTGCTCCTCAATGACCTTCAAGTGCAACCTTGACTACTGGTTGGGTGATTGTAAAGTCACCTCTGGAGTGACATCTATGACCCTGCTGCTTGACATTACAGAGAGCATTTTACACCAGCATGTGGGACACTGTTATATTTTTCTCAACAGACACTGCTGGATGTTATCAGCTATATCAGATTTTTGGATATGCAGTACTCCCACCAGGGCAAGGTCAGAGACTGTCATGGAGGCCAGGCAGAAGTCACCTCATCCTTTACAATAAAGATTATAGTGATATGTTTTTTAATCTGTTAATATACAGCATGGCATGATTTGTAAGCCCTGTGTTATCTTGCTGAGAAAGCCCTGTGGTATCTCCAGCTGCGACATGTGTCTGGTGATGTACATGAAAAAGGGAGCATTATAATCTATTAGTGTTATGATGAGGTTTGACTACAGTGCTGTCATACAATCCTAAGATCTCAGTATGATGGTGTGAATTACGATGTGTACAACATAGGCTTTCAGTACCAGTGTAGACACTTGGTGGTCAAAGTACAGAGTGCTATTCACATGTGTTCCCAGTACTTGCATCACTGGGTTTCTGCATAGCAGGACTGTTGTCAATGCTATGATTAACACTGAATTCCACTTTTCAGACAGACAACTTTACAAACACATTTCTGCATTTATTTGTAGATTGTGTGCCTTTGTCACCATTCAGTTGTGCGTGTTAGGTTCTCTTGCCCTGTGTTATCACCTTTGGAGGATACGATGATTGCACACAATTTGCAAGATGCAGCAAACTTGGTAAGCCAAACCCCATGTACTTTAACCTGAAATGTTGAGAAATAGAGCTCAAATGGTAAAGGGCTAAGAACAGATCCTTGGAGTTTGCCATTGGTGACAGCTCTATTGGTAAATGTTGATTCACCAACTTTCACATGATGTGTTCTGTCAGTGAGCCAGTTAGTTAACCATCAACAGACATAAGGGTTAATCCCAATCTTGGAGGTTTTCTCAATGATACCTACATGGAAGATTGTGTCAAAACCCTAGGCCAGATCATGATAGACAGTGTGCACTGTCTTACCTTTTCCAGGCCTATCCCACTGAATCAGTAGGCTGTGACAACATCACTGATCACCTATGGCATGACTAAGCACATACACCTTCCTGATATGGTTGAATACACAGTTCAGCATACTCTTCACATGGCCTACATTACCATACAAGGGTGTGCATCAACATGCATCCAACTGAGTCGGGGCTACAGCACCTGATGGATGCATGTATAGAGACATCCTGACTCTTCTCAACTGTGAGGTAGACCAACATGTCATTATGGACCTCTTCTACATGTACATTACTAATATTCCAGGTGTGTGCAATAGGCCTGTGTGAGTTGTTAATGCTACATCAAGTTTGCTAACATCTGATAGATGTCCTCAAAGAGGTCATCGAGGGCATGCATGATGATGACAGTATCATCTGGTGTAACTTAACCAGGTCATGGCATTTGACACAAATCCACAACGAGGTATTCAATCAACACTGTCATATGTGGACAGCTATATCAACAAATGGATAGACCAGTGTAAGACACACATGACAACATGACATCTCACTATGTTGAAATGTGTGCTGTGACCTATATGTCAGCTCCAGTGACCAGGTCAGTACATCAGAGGTGTCTGCTAGGCTTTTTCCTGCCTATTATTTAAGTGATAGACATCTCAGATGACAAACACATACTGTGTTCAAACAACTGCATGAAGGACTACAGATTGTGAGCAATCATTGACTCCAACTGTGATATTAATATAATGCAGAGAGTATCAACATAAACCAAAACTGCTGCCACAGCCATGATAACACTTTTATTGAGAAGAAACAGGGATGGATTTGTTGAATCTGCAAACAAACCCATCACCCAAGTATTATGGGGACATCACACCCTATAATCAGGCCAATAGGTATGTGACCAGTGTTCTGGGGTAGATTGTAAGTGGTACATCCACTAGCATGTGGTCACAGTGCTGACTACTCCCTTGAATGTAACTCAAGTACTGGATATGTGAAGGACATACACATCACGCCATAAAACCTTCATGGTTCCCAGCCTTCATCACACCAATAACTGTGTGCAGTGCACCCTATTTCCTGTAGCTCCGTGCACATCTTCCAGTGGTGTGTAACTGAAGTGTAGCACCTTTGTCACAGTGTACCTTTACACAGTTTAGTGGCCATACTTAGGTATTCTTTATGTGGAATATACATGACTGTCTGTTGGTGCAAAACACCAATCAAATTGTTACACCAGATGCATGTTTGCTACCTGTTCTGCTTACGCACACACTACATACATATATGTTGGACTTCATTAATGGCGTGTATATAATTTGTGACAATGTGGAGTATGCTCTCTCTCTCTCTCTGTATATATATATATATATATATATATATATATATATATATATATATATATATATATATATATATATATATATATATATATATATATACATATATATATATATATATATATATATATATATATATATATATATATATATATATATATATATATGGCTAGAGTGCGGGGAGTGCCTTCTGTGTGGAGTCTGCATGCCCTCCCCGTGGTTGGGTGGGTGTTCGAAAGACATGTGTAAATGAGCATGCTTCGTTGAAGGTTGAACGTTGAGCTGGCAACTTGGCGTTCATGAAAATCTACTGCCAATCATTAGCGGACCGGAGTTCCACTGTGGCGACCCTTAACCGGGAAAAGCCGAAAGACAACAACAACGTATATATATATATATATATATATATATATATATATATATATATATATATATATATAGATATATATATGCCATGCACACAAGGCATCTAGCCTCTACTGCCCATACTGTCACATAAAGGTATAGCAGTGTCCCTCCTAACTCCTCCGGCAAACTACAGTGTTAGGACAGTGGGTATGATTACCCTCATAGAGTGTGGATGTATCATAATAGTTGTTCATGTGTGTGTGAAGGCTCACTTCTTATCACCCCCACATCACATATGTTTTGTCAGAGGGATGGGAATAGTGGTGGTATTATTCTGATTGTGACTTCCCCACTCTGGTCCAGTAATCAAGGAGTCTGAATCCTCACCACTAGCACTGGAGACAGCAATTCACTTGGAGCAAAAATGGATATGCTCAGTATTTCTAGATGCAGCTGACTGCCTCAAGCACACTTTCCCTTAAGAGCACAGAGGGAGCATACTCAGTCTTGGAGCTGTTTCTCTATCTGTCTCCCTACAGATCCCCAGTAAAACTCCCCACAGGCACAGCTGTAGATTTGAAAACTCAGCTGAGTGTCCAAGCCAAATCCTTCAGCACCCTCTCTGTAAAGCCAGTGCTTCATGTCCCTGCTCCAAGCAGCTGACATCCACTCTTTGAGATGTGATTTGCTGTCACCAAATATATATAAGTACTTTCAGAGATTAAAATATTCTCTAAAAGACCAGCCGCAATGAAAAGTTTAAATATATTTAATAATAAATAATAAAAAAAACATGAAAATACTAATCATCTATTTAAAATAAACACCACAGTTTCAATCATAAGAAATATTAAAAATAACACAGGTGGACAGGTTCACAGTTACAGGAAAACAATACTTAACTAATCTCACTATATTTTCCTGACTGATCTAAATAAGTATTATTCCCTGGTTACTTACTAGAGCAAGGCAAGATGAAGTAGATGAGGGGTCCTTCCTTGTCAGGTTACAAAAACAGACAACTCTGAGACTTCAGTCTCGCCTAGTATTAAACATTATTTTAGTGATGGATTACAGAAGGACATCACATACATCTGGTCATCTGACTTCTGGTTCCCATGCAATCCCCCCATTTGCTAAAAACTGCCAAGATTGTGCACATATATGTCAATAATACACACACATATAGCTTACTATGATCTGATGCAGCTTCTGGAGGTCCGAGAACAATTTCAAATGTCTACTCTTCCAGAGTAGCAATTAGTGCACTGTTAAAGACAATAGAGAAGGCTTCCTGTTGCTTGTTTTCCCAACCATTTTGTCTCTGGTTTCAGTCAGAACTGTAAGATATAATCTTTATGGCCTAAATTCGGTAATTTAATTTCTTGTATTTTTCAAAGTTACCTGAAGCTGAGCTTAACCTCTTCTCTTCCAGTATTCTCTGTGACAATGTATACATTTAATCAAATACAATACCGTACAATCTGATATGCATGTATATTTATTTTCTGTCCAGCGGGACACTCTGTTGATTTATTTGTAACACAAGCAACTTTGCAAATACATTTTCAACATGAGCATCTGTACAAATCAGTTTGATATACAAATGACATATAATACTTTACAAAATTCCAGCTAGTTGTGCTGGCATATACTGTGGTTGCTTCTTGTAATGCTTTCCATGATCCTTTACCTGTGACCACCTTGCTGGAGACCTCTGCTGAGAGAGCACTCATATTCAGGTATATCAGTTTGCAGTGCTTCAGAATATGCACCCTACCTCAATTGCATGTTAGATCCCTGATAGATGTCCTCTGCATTATTCATGTAGGGATGGTTATCTCACACAGACAACACATTTTCACTGTACAGTCCGTACTGTACCATATTGATATGTGTTTGGTGTTGCTGCTGCAACCGTCTTCCATTGGCATGCCCTCCACTGCTGTACATGAGGAAGTTTCACCTGTCTTCTTTCCCTGTGTTCATTCCTACAATTCATCTGTGTGTCCCTATTCAATATACACAATTCCGTTGCGTGATCATTTTACATGGCAGTCCATGCAGAATGTCCATTTTTTTGTCACATATTTGTGATATTTTCCTCATAACATTTTTTTTTCTGACAAATCATTTGCATGCCATTATGGAGTAAAGTCAGAAACTGATGACTGAAATTTGAGTTTCAAACTTCATGCTCTTCAGAAAGTTCATATTAATGTACAACCTATTTATTCAACCAACTTTCTAAGTTTGGATGAGCAATATTAAAAATCTGTCCCTATTTTGCCCTTTGTCCCCACATTATGCATGCATTTGTCCACATATCTTGCTCAAAGAGGATGACAGGTATATTTGAGTTTCATTTTGCCACATGTCTGTGTGACATCTATGGCAAATATACCCCTATTTCTGGTTAAATGTCCCTGCATTATGTTAACCTTTGTGGAGATATGTTGGACTTAACAGAGTCACAGTTATCTGTGAAGCCCTGGTAGTCATTGTGGCATTCTGTGCAAATCCGTGGATTGTAGATGCTCTGCTTTAACCAGAACTGTATCCACATTTGCTTACACAGTTTCCTCCATGTAACCTAACTTAGGTGTGCCTTGCATCATTAATATGCATTCTGTGCTACTGCTCACTGTGTGCCATCAGTCAAACATGTAAACTCCACATAGACTCTGCACAAAGCCTACACACAACTTATTGAATCCTGTTGAAGATTTTTTTCTGAACAGTATAATTATTGCAATCTTACATATAGTGTTTGCAAATGGTGTGACTATCATATAATTCAGTCTGAAAAATAAAATTTTATAACATGTTACTCAGAGTATCAAACGGTTCCACAACCTCACTGGAGAAAAGAACTGCACAGCAATGTTCAAACACCCCATTCCAGTAAGTAAGTACATTTGACACCTACTATGCACAAATGCATAGTGAGTTAAGAATATATGCTAAGAGCTGAATCCTATTGTCCAGTGATATGATCATCCCAAATGTATAGACATGATTAGGATTATGTGGAGAATATATGTGGTGTGATTTTACCATAGTTTGGAAAAGCTAATTGTATATACTATTACACATGAGTCATGGCAAAAACATTGATCTAGCATTGATAAAACATGGAGGGATAGAACAGAGGAGATTCAGTAACAGAACTGGTGGATGGATATATCCAGTCAACATAGGTTTAACTTTTTAATAGAAATGGATTACAACTCACACTCCAAAGCTACCCTACCCCATTATGTAGCTATGAAAGGGACTACCATTACAAACTACATGCTATGTGTAGATCAATTTGTGTGTATGTACCTTTAAGAAGTGTAGAAATACTGAGCACATGCAAGTCTGACTGCCATTTTGCAGTAACCTGTTGAGATGTAAGCATGTATGTATATAAGGTCTGTCTGTTAACTAGTTTATTCATATTTAATGATGCTGCTATCCATCCTGATGTCTTTCTGCATATTAAAGCATCTAAACAAAAACCCCAGCTTTCTTGTCATATGTATTAGAGATGAGCGAGTGACATGGTGTCAGAAGTGGGATGTCTAAAGGACATGGAATCAGAAATAGCATATCCAAAGGGCATGACATTAAAAGAGGTTTGGCTAAAATGACTTGGCACTTGCTAGGAGTTGGTGGAATATACAGGAGTGAATCATCCCTAAAATGTGCAAACTTCACAAAACAGATCAGAAATACATTTCTATTTGCATAGTATGAAATAAGGCATACAGAGAGTTCTCAATTATATTTGCATAAACCAATGTGTACACTATTGATAAAAATATTTGAATTACTACAGCAAATGTTTGAAATAAATTCAGAATTGCATAAAACAAATAAAATAAAAAGAAATGACTGCATTTTCGCAAAGTATGTATATCCATATTAAGCACAGATATCCAAGTTATCAGAAGTGTATAAAGTGTTCACATGTTTGTGCAGTGTGACAGTAAAGCTATTTCACAAAAGTGCAGCCATTACAGGGCATATTTCATAAAAGTACAGCCATTACAGAGCATATTTTGCTAAGTACAGTATTTCAGAGAGTTTATTGTGCATTTGAATGTTATTACAAGTTCACAGAACTGTGTGTTCATACATAATTGCAAGGGCCATATTTTCAATGTGTTTGTGTACACTTTGTGGGCATGGCAGATGGATTTTGAAAACCCATTGCACTTGTGTTTGACAGTAATATTGCTGAGAACTGGAGAGTGTTTGAGCAAGAGTACAACATTTTCATACAAGGCTGCATTTTCTGATAAAGATGACAGTACAAAGGCATTTATTCTGCTTAATTTAGCTGGGTCAGAAGTCATAGAATGGGAGCATTCATTTGTGTATGCACCTGCTGTCTATACCTGATAGGGAGAAAACCATTATATTGTTGCACCGACTGAGTCAAGGGAGGACCCTGAGTGCTTAAAACATAAATTTAGAGAATTATGTAATCCCCAGACAAATGTTACAATGGAAAGACACTTATTTTACACAAGGGATCAAAAATCTGGTGAAACATTTGCAGCATATATAACTGACCTGAGAAATAAGGTTAAAATATACAGATCTAGTGATTCAAGGGATGAGTTGATAAAGGACTGATTTGTGTGTGGTATTAAAGATGAAACTGTGAGAAAGATTTTGCTTCATGACAGTGATTTAACTTTGAACAAGGCCATTGAGATTTGTCAGCTATATGAGCTTACAGAAAAGCACACAAGTATGCTTACAATTGAGAGCAGCTCTAGAAGGCACAGTGATAAAGCTCATGTCGATAGTACTCAGCACTTTATAAAAAGAAACAGGCCCAAGCACATGGCAGCAACTGTAACCCCTGTAGCACTCATTGGTAAACCCCAGAGCTTTCTAGCAAATTCCAGAGTTCGCACAGTCTCAGTGAAGCATGACTGAGTTAGCAAACTCAAAGCATGGGCCCCAATCTAGTTTCATTGCTATCTGTCATAATTGTGGTGGAATCCATGAATTTAAATGGGAGAAATGTTTACCTTTTGGCCAGCAATGCCACAAATACAATAAATGGAATCATGTCAAAAGGTTTTGTAAATCAAAAGGCCCACATTCTTTTATTAAAAGGGAACATTTTAAGAAATGAGTTGATCAAAAGCTGTAACCCTACTACTCGTTATGTGGATGATGTGTCAGTGCGTCACGAAACAGTCAATGCAGTAGATTTAAGGGCAAAGAATGAAGTATTTTGTACTGTTTGGATAAATGGCAAACACTCAGAGCTCAAGGCTGACACAGGTTCCAAGTGCAATGTTATGTCAGCAGAAACATTTGCTAGAGTGTGTCATGGTGAAAGGCTTGATTTGGCAAGGTGTGTGAAGCTTGTTGTTTATGTAGGTGAAGAAATTAAAATTGAAGGCTCAGTAATGCTTTCATGTTACTCTGCTGGAAGAAGCTATGACTTGTTCTTTAATGTGGTCAAGAAGAAAGTCCAGTCATTATTAGGGCTCAAAGAACGTTTAAAAATGGGACTGCTTTAATTTAATAAGGAAGTCCATCATGTTAGCTTAAAAGACCACTATTCTAATTTTGCCAGTACATTTTTTCTACCTATGTTGATCTTTTTGAAGCCAAGCTAGCAATCTTCCAGTTGTGTACTCCATGAAGTTAGACCAGAGATCAGTCCAGTTATCCAGCCAGCACATAAAGCTCCAATAGCCATGCAAGACAGAGTCAAAGCTGAGTTAGATAAAATGTTGCAAGTGCAACAAGATGTGATTTTTCCAGTTGAAACTTCAACTGAATAGGTATCTTCCATGGTAGTAGCTCATAAGAAAAGCTCAGATGACATCAGAATATAAATAGACCCATGAGATTTGAACAAAGCATTAGATCGACCTTATCATTCAATGCATACAGTCTAAGAAGTCGCAGCCTTGATGCCAAATGCCACTATTTTTTCTGTCCTAGATGTAAAGAGGTCATTTTGGCAAAGTCAGCTTGACAAGAAATCATTATTGCTTACTTCTTTCAGTGCTACATTTGGCAGATACAGATTTTTGAGAATGCCATTTGGGATAACTTCTGCAAGTGAAGTCTTTCAACGAGCAATGGAGCAAATTGTTTCTGGATGTCCTTATGCTATGATAGTAGACTACATACTGGTAGGAGGTTGTGAAGTTACTTATGTTGGTCATTTATTTACAAGTACAGGCTTATGACTAGACCCTCCAAAACAAACAACCATTCTCGAGATGTCAGCACAAGACAATGTTCAAGTCCTGCAATGTTTTTTTGGCATGGTTAACTACCAAGGCAAGTTCATTCCAGACTTGACCCAACTATCAGCACCACTCAGACAGATGACTTGTAAAGATGTATGCTGGTCTTGGTTAGAGCAACACCAAAGAGTATTTGAAGTCCTGAAACAGAGAATGGCAAGTCCACCTACTCTCAGATACTATGATGTTCACAAGTCAGTTACACTTTTCTGTGATACTTCAAAATTTAGTCTAGGTGCAGTCATTCTACAAGAGGATCAACCTGTTGCCTGTGCATTGAGAACTCTTACCCAAACTGAGATGCAGTATGCCCAGATCAAGAAGGAGATTCTGGCAATTGTGTTTGCATGTTTGAAGTTCCATGATTATGTTTATGGTAGACCTACCCAGATTGAAACAGATCACCAACCTTTAGTCTCTATCTTGAGAAAGCCTATGCATTCAGCTCCAGCCAGACTGCAACATATGATGCTGAGATTGCAAAAGTAGAATGTCAATCTTGTCTACAAGAAAGGCAGACATATTTATATTGCTGATACCTTATCCAGATCACCCAGAAATACCACAGAGCAGCATGAGAATGAGAACCTTGATTTTGAAGTCATGGATGTCAGAAATGTTTCTTCCACATGTCTTGATGAGCTGAGAGATCACACAGTCACAGATCCAGTTATACAAAGGCTGAACCACTTTATCAATCAAGGATGGCCGTCAAAGCAATCTAGTTTACCTTAAGAAGTACAACCTTATTTCCCATTCAGAGATGAGATTTTGGCTGACAAAAGTTTCATTATGAAAGGTCCAAAAGTGATTGTTCCAAAGTCCTTGCAATCAGAGTACATTACTATCTTGCATTGTGGTCAACCAGGAGTTGATTCTACCAAAAGAAAGGCGAGAGGTCAAGTATTTTGGCCTTCTATGTCACAAGACATCAAGAGAGCACTTTTATCTTGTTCAGTCTATAATAGTACAAAACCACATCAACAGAAGGAACTACTTTAGCTTAACCAGATTCCAGAACTACCTTGGTCAACAATAGGCACTGATATCTTCAAGTGGAATGGTCAACATTATTTGGTGTTAGTAGACTCTTATTCCAGTTGGTTCAAGATTGACCTGCTTCCCAACCTAGCCCCTCTCCCCCTACTGTCATTACTAAGATGAAATGTCATGTTGCAGTCCATGGTACTCCACACAAAGTTACTTCTGACAATGGCATACAGTTTACAAGCCAACAGTTCAAAAGATTTGCTGAAGAACAGGACTTTACTCATGTCACAAATAGCCCAGAGTACTCACAGTCAAATGGTTTGAAAGAAAGTGCAGTTCAGAGTGTAAAACAGTTACTAGAGTAGTCAAAACAAGATAATAGTGATATTTTCTTGAATCTTTTGAATCTCAGAAATGTTCCTCATGATAAACATCTTGGTTCATCTGCTCAGATACTTCTGTCGAGACAAACCAGAACCACATTACCAATCAGTAGTCAATCATTGGTTTCATGTATCAAGAACAACAGGTTAGTGACAAACAATCTTTTGAAGAAACACCTAACCCAGAAGTCCTACTATGACAAAACCAGCAAAAAGATCAATCCATTATGAGAGGAAGAACTGGTAAGGATGCAAACGTCCAAAGGTTATGATCAGATTGTAGTGAACAATATTGCTTCAGAGCCAAGATCATACATTGTGGAATCACAAAGAGCAGATTTTAGATGGAATCAGAAGCATTTGAGACTGGTGTCCAAGCCTATATCACAGTACATAGTCTGTGAGAAAGACTCTTTATCTCAGAGTGAGTTGTTCGGTGTTACAGTTCTAAAGGAAGTTCCAGAGGACATTCCCATTCCCGTGATGAATACAGAAGTTCCTGAAATTAGTTGTGCACTGCAGACTGTCCCTATTGCCAAACTTGGTCCAAACTGGTATGTTATAAGATATGGTTGCATCTCTAAACCCTGTAGCAGATATGAAGCAACTTAGACATGAACATTGTGTTTTGTTTCTAATGTATATAGTAACGCATGTCTAACTGGAATATTGTTTTTTCAAAGGGCAATCATTTTAAGAGGGAGGATGTAGATCAATATGTGTGTATGTACCTTTAAGAAGCTATCCAAGAGCTTGCACAAGTGTATAAATACTGACCACATGCAAGTCTGACTGCCATTTGGAATAAGCTGTTGAGATGTAAGCATGTATGTATATAAGTATATAAGGTCTGTCTGTTAACTTGTTTGTTCATATTTAATGATGCTGCTATCCACCCTGACATGTTTCTATGTATTTAAGGATCTAAATGAAAACACCAGCCTTCTTATCATCTATAATAGAGATGAACGAGTGACACTTTCCAGAAGATGAAGCACATCACTGAATGCTTGCATTCATTTTATTTATTTTTTAGCAAATTCAGCGTTATAATCATATGCAACTATTTTCTTTCTTCCTTCATCATATTGAGTGAACTTTTTCCCCCATGGTCTTAAGGTTCTTCTCCACACACCAGGGTATTTTTCATTTTCCTTTTGTTTTTATCTGCACCTCCCTCCTTCTTTCAACTTTTTTCTTCCTTCCTCACAAACATGATGCCATATATCAGTGTGTGTGTGTGTGTGTGTGTGTGTGTGCATGAGTGGGCTCACATGAATGCAGGTGTGCGTGGGTGTGTGTGTGTGTGTGTGTGTGTGTGTGTGTGTGTGTGTGTGTGTGTGTGTGTGTGTGTGTGTGTGTGCATCTGTCTGTGTGTGTCTATACATATATATATATATATATATATATATATATATATATATTTGTAGACACACACATATAAATATATATATATATATATATATATATATATATATATATAGAGAGAGAGAGAGAGGGAGAGACATAGCGAGAGACAGACTGCATTGATTCGGCTAACTGATAGGACAAAAACAAGCTCCTCAAGGAAGAGAAAAAATGTGAAACATATACTGAGCCTGTGGACATAGCTAACCTGTTGGCTGACAGGTTCTGTGAAAACTTCACTCTCCTGTCCCCACCACACGTATCCCATGACATCCCTACCACCTGTCCCCTACCTTGTATCTCTAAAGAGCAGGTCATAAATGCCCTTAATAAGGCCAAAAACATGCCAGCTATGGGACCTGATAACATCCCAGGCTGTGTCCTACATGGGCTCCAACATGAATTAGCAACACAGCTGGGTACTCTTTTCAATCATACTCTAAGCACTGGCTTCATACCAGCTGCATGGAATACAGCCACTGACCCCGGGAGCTTTACACCTATTGGCCTGACTAGCCTAATCTGCAAGGCCATGGAGTGAATCTTCATGGATCTTGTCAACAAAGATATAGGTAAACGACAAACACTTGACCCTACTCAAATTGGATTTGTCAAAAGGAGATCATGCCTGTTAAACCTGGTGGACTTCTTCAAGACAGCCGCCAAGGCCCTGGATGAGGGGAAATCTGTGCATACAGCTTACCTGGACTTTTCAAAGGCATTTGACACTATCCCCTACTCAGGCATCATTGACAAACTCGCCGAACTAGGCATCAACCCTTATATCATTAGATTAGTCACTAAATGGATCACTGATAGAACTCATATAGTCAAAACAGGGCAATCCACCTCCAGTGGTAGACCTATAACCAGTGGTTGTTCCACAGGGATCAGTCCTGGGATCTCTACTGTTTGGAATCTATTTCTCCAAAGTACAAGCAAAAACTAAAGGTCTGTGGCTGACATAGTTTGCTGATGACTGCAAACTGGGAGCAATCATAGAATCTCCAAATGATGTCAACATTCTACAAGAGAGTCTTACACAAACAAATGATTGGTACCAAAGTCACGGCCTTAAACTCAATGCAAAAATGTATTATCATTTCTTTTGGTAAAAACAATGTTCCTACTAACTACTGCTTCAGCAACAACACCTTAAGTACGCAATCAGTGGTGAGAGACCTGGGCACACAGGTTGACAGCAACCTCACCTTTGACAACCATGTCTCCACAGTAGTAAGAAGGGCATTCTATAGTGCTCATCTCATAAGCAAGGACATTGCTTCCAGAAAAAAAGAAGTTACAAGCTCCCTGTACTCTTTTCTCTTCAGACCATAACTGACTACAATGCCCTTTTTAGTATGTACCTTTCCAAGCACCTGCAGCAATTGGAGAAACCACAAAGGTTCTTCATAAGGAAAATTCAAGGTCTTCAGCATCTGTCCTATGGGGATTGTCCAAAATCACTGTCACTTTATTCTGTTTCATACAGACGACTCAGAGGAGAACTCTGCCTTGTTTATAGGGCAATCTCTGACACTGCTTTATTGGAAAAGCTGCATATCTATAAGTGAAATGGTAGATGGGTTACTCACTCTAAAAACTTTAACCTGGTATGTGACATTAATAAAACTTGCTAGAGGGACAGTTTTGTCTCTGAGAGGTTACCCCACCTTTGAAACAGACTCCCACTTCATGTCAAAGAGATCACCTCATTGCCCTTCTTCAATCCCAAGTTGGAAGATTGGATGGGTGACTGCAAATTCGACCTGGGGTTCCACCTGTGTCCCTCTTGGACCATGGCAATAGGTGCTGATTATGGAAATAAGGGTAAGAACTTTGCTAGGCTTGTAAGGACCCTAGGACCATTAGCCTAGTAACTTCCTATGATGCACAATAAATTTTTTTTTTTATTTTAGGGGAGAGATAAAGTGTGAATAAAATCGCAGAAAGGTAGCTGTAAATTTACATTCAGATATAGTGAAAGGAAATAAATGTAGTAATATACCAGAAATGCATTGACATACTTGTAACTGTCAAAAATAGGATGTAGCAAGCAGTTTAATATTTAATGACATACATGTTTAGTAGAGCTTATGAGTAAAGCTGTTTTTGAACTGAGGCATTTAGTTGAACTATATCAGTAAGGTTTGTATGGCAGTCAGAAAAGTAATGCATCTATAGGTTCATAGGTTCATAGGTAGGTACTAGGCTATCGGCCCGAGGGCCTACGTAAGCATAGCCAACAAGGTTCCCTGGCTTACATACCCAAGAAAGTTATTTTCCTGTGCCACTGTCGAGCAGAGACACAGAAGTGATCCCAGATTGTATTTCCTATTTCCCATCCACTCATCAAGATTTTTCTTGAAGAGTGCTAATGAAGAACTTTACTTGACATAGATGGGTAGCCTGTTCCAGAGAATGGGAAGTCTCTGGGACAGGAATCCAGGAAGTACTTCTCAGATTCTGGATGTGATCATTTTAAATAATACTAAGTAAGTTGCACCAACATTACTTGCTATCATCAAAGTTTCATATATATGGGTTTACAAGGAAAAGAACATGCCAATGGGAAAAGATCCAAAATAAAGTTCTGAAACCACAGTGATTATAAATATCACAGTTTTGTGGCATATGTTGCAAAAATCCACAGTTTAATGTCTCACTGATCTACATTGCAAAGTTAGCTTTTTACAGTATCCTATATTATTATAATGAGGTATGCATGTGGTGTATTATAAAGTTGACATAATGGTACAGTTGCTATTGTTATTCTTTCCCAGGTCAGAGAGAAGCACTTCTTCAGTTGGTTAGTTGATTCTGAAAAAAAAGGAAAGGAATGAAGCTCTTCCTTAGTATTTTTTTATTGTAGATTCAGTGGCTGCACTGCTAGTTACAGAGAACAAACTTTATATCTTTCCCCCCAACCCCTGATCACTGCTTTCCATACAAAATCATTGCTGGTGTGGTTTCTGTGAGCCACAATTCCTCTCATTTGGGAAATCTCTCTTTTCTTCATGCTTGAGTGATAGTGGAGGAGGTATACACACACACACACACATATATATATATATATATATATATATACACACACAAAAGCTGGGGATGTTCATACTAGGTTAACTGCCCTTGGGAGCCATTTTAAGCCTAGCCAATTATCCCCTGTGAGATTCAAACTCTGTACCTTATGTTTACAAGGCAAACACCTTAACCATTAGGCCACTCTCCCAACCCTGTGAGGATAAAAATTATTTTGCTTGCCACATGTCTAAAATACTTACATTATGTTCATTGGGTTGATTTCTGGCCAGTTATTTTTAGGGAGTAGGGTCCTTATGAAATTGTATTCCTTTATGAATGTAAGAAAATATCTACAGGTATGCATAAATTATGGACCTTACCTGTTTTTTGTGCTTCTAAATAACTTGACCTTGTCACATGCAAATGCCAGATGAAATATGGATACACCTTCAGAAACCCACATTCTGTTTGAATTAGTGACTGCATCAAATGTAGATGCAGTGATACCTTAGCTCTAATTTTTTTCATTATCAAAACAATCAGATAATCGACATTTTTTAATTCACTTATCAGAAATGTATTAGATAAATGATCTGGTATGCCTGGCCTAGGATACTGCAGTATACAAATAAACAACTAAATAGGTCAAAGCACAGGAACCAAAGCTTAATGATTTTCTAGCTTCTGTTTTCCAGAGCATCCATCATTGAAGAAAGGCAGGATGAAAGGCTTGACAGGAGAACTGCTGCACTGTTATTTACAATTACAACACTCAGCACTGCAGAAAGCTTTATTGAACTCATAAATCACTATCTAAAATATGGCCAGTGTCTGTAGACAAGAGTTTTGCTTTTATATTTTCTTTTTATGACTGCAATTTTTGCCTTGAAACATAACAGTATTGCTCTTAGTTTAAAGCAAAAAAAAAAAAAAAGCAAAAATGTGGAGGTCTTTTAATTTGTTGTTTATGCTCCCATTAAAAAAAAGAGTATGAGCTGTAGAAAGATACATAATTTAGCCTGCATTAGGTTACTACTTAATAAGAGATTGAATATTATAATTGCCGTTGAAAATTTGTACAATAAGGGAAAAGTGGAAAAAGAACAAGGACTGCAATACTATACAGACCAAAAAAAAACACTCTAAGACTGAACCTGTAACATATCTATTAGCATTTTCCATGTTGAAATATTCATCCTTTTATCAGATGGGCATTTGCTACACTCAAAACAGCACATCTAACCTGTGAATTCATGTCTTGGGGCATTGAGCTTTGGGCTTGCGTTTGAAATTTACATTATAATATTCTTTCAGGTCATTATAGAGCCATCAAAATATAATTTAACGTTAACACTCATGAAAATACTGTTGCACTTCAGATTATCATTTCAAATTAAAATTTTGGAGTGAGCAATGCTGCTTGTTGAAGTCTATTTCTATTTAATAAATATGAGATAGCAGTGCAAAATAAATGTTTTTACAAACTACTGCAAAGGAAAATTAGTGCAGAAAATCATGTCTCATCTATGGTCACATTCAAGTGCTTGTTGCTAAGGTATTCTAGGCAGAGCTGTTACTAAGAAATCATTAGATAACCGCAGTCATTCAGTTCATTTTACTGAACATTTGTGGTCTTCCTACATTAAATTAGAAGTTGAAAACACAAAGTACTGTTGTACCATAGAAATTTAGTAAAAAAGCACGATAAGCAGTTCTACTTTATG
>NC_056727.1:324884841-324912341 GCF_019279795.1 Protopterus annectens
AAACTTACATTTTCCAATGTACTAAGCTATAATTCACAGTGTAACCAGTACAAATAAGTAGAACAAGCAAAATGCGAGTTACTGTCTGTATAATAAATGATACACTTTAACATGCCACAGACTTCACTTTGTTCCCAGATGATATCATTGAACATAGCCTATTTGTTGTGTGCATGACAAGCACTTCAATAAATTCATCTCACTGTGAAAGCCTGTGAGATGAATTTCTTGAGATGGCTTTCTGAAACACCTAATAAACTGAGGTTGCGACTGGTTTAAAATCAACAACAGATGCAATAAAATGTGTTATTCAATCTGCATGCATCCCTCCACAACCCCTTTTACCCATTTTTGCACATGGGGTCAGGATGTCACTTCAAAAGTAGCAATCATCTAGAGGCAAGGTTTCTACTGCCAGGTGGCTAACCCTCCCATGGCAGTTGTTCCACACCAAACTCACATGCACTGTCATACCTATGGCCAATTTAGTGCATCCAGTCCACCTACTGCATGCCTTTGGAATGTGGGAGGAAACTACACCACCTGGAGAAAACCCTCACAAACACAGGGAGGACATGCAGACTCCACACAGAAGCCACCCAGATGAGAATTGAACCTGGGAATCTCTTGCTGTGAGGCAACAACACTATCCACTGTTCCACTACAATATGTTCATTTTCATTTTGTATCAGAATGAAAAGAAGTGTGAACTTAAGACCTTGTTTGAAAGTTGTAAAAGGTATATAAAGCTATAACTGCATTCTTCTAGGAAATGCAAAAATTGTACAGTGGGTATAAAAACTATAACATACATGAAACAGAAAACTGTAATTGTTTTGTCATGTGATTACAAGATCTGTGACTATTCCTTATGCAGGAACACGAAGCTGTAAGAATGTGTTGAGGAATTCTGTTAAAATGTTAAAAAATTGACAGCCCAGATCAGTAAACATCCTCTGTTAAAACTATAACTGTGACTTCTGTATGAAAAGGAAAAAAAAGATTTAAGTCAGAAAGTAGAAAAACGTCTGAAAGAATAAGATAGAACCAACATGGAGCCTTGACCTGTGAGTCTTCTTCTTTGTACTTGTCTTTCTAAAATATTCTGAGAATATAGCCCAATTAGTTGAATTCTTTTAGTTCAAAACTAGCTAGTAAAAGTTTAGCTGCAGACAGGTGTCTTTCTTTTTTCCTTGCAAGCTATTTGCTCAAAAGTATTACTTTCTGTTCCCCTTGTGTATTTCATATCTCCTTGAACATTTAACTGTTTAGTGTCCTGATAAACATATTCATTCTACAGTAAAGTACCTGTATTTATTCACTTTTAAAATGCTTGCAATGGCTTCTTTACTTACGTACTTATTCAATGATAAGAGGATATTTAATACTAAGTTGTCACAATTTATTGGTATCCTCCTTTAATGGGGCAGACTGTTTTGCTACGCTATAATTTGTGTTTATTTATTTATATTTGTTTACTGGGAAATTCCGACTGGACGCAGGTCCTTTTTCGGCGAATGCCCGGGGAGAAAAGCTCCCTGTCATGTACATGATAAATAGAGACACAAAGTTGCAGCAATAGTAAACAACATTACAGGTTGTTGGCTTTAATACAATAACAAGATATTATCAACAATATATACAGTAAATGTTGCGAGTTAAGATAGTGAGTGTGTTTATATTTATTTGGCTTATTAACAACATTAAAACAGCAACTGGGAATTCCTTAGTATGATATTTAGGTGTTGTATTGAAACGTGACTACATAGAGCCAGGATAGAAGGTTGTAATATTAATGAATATAACTAGACTTTCCTGGAAAAATATCTTTCTGTGCGTGATGTGTGTATGTGTGTGTGTGTGTGTGTGTGTGTGTGTGTGTGTGTGTGTGTGTGTGTGTGTGTGTGTGTGTGTGTGTGTGTGTGTGTGTGTGTGTGTGTCTGTCTGTGTGTGTGTATAAGTGTGTGGGAGTGTGTGTGTGTGTGTGTGTGTGTGTGTGTGTGTGTGTGTGTGTGTGTGTAACAGTTTATCAAAAACAGCTACTGTGGGCAAGTGAGCACAGGAAATAATGAAACCCAGAGACTATGAGAAATGGGGCTGGGAGCTAGACCAAAGATTCTGCTAGATATGGTGTTCAGTCTGAAGCTAAACCCAGATCCAGGGCAAGAGTGCACATTTCTTGTATGATCTTGAGGTCAGAGTGCATTTAAGAAATTGATTTGTGATTTGCATTTCTGTGCTCTAGTCTGTTTAGCACCAGTGGTGTTACTTTAAAACCATATCTCTAGCAGACCTCAGATTTAAGATTTTAGCTTTTTATATGAGAAATAATTTATATGTGGGCAGTGAAATGGATCCAAGCACTGCAGCACCTCTCCACCATCAATATTTACATTTACTTTAATAACATAAATCGAAGAGAAGTGAACAAAGTTATTACTATAGACCAGTTATTTCTTTGCTGCAATGTAAATTTCTCTAGTTTTATCAGTGCTCCCCTTCCTGCTTCCATGACCTCTCATGACAGTACTTTTCCCTGACTGATCCTTTCTGTTTTTGCACCCACTGCCTTTTCTGGTGGAACTCAATTAAAAAGGTGAAACATGCATAATCTACTAACATGACATTTATTTTTCAATTGGGTACCCCTCTCCTTCATGCCCTTTAAAGGTAAGTTATGATTTTTTCTTTGTGCATAACATTAATGTTTTCCAAGTTTTTGGGTTACACACAGCCATTGTTTTTATTATGCAGCGTTCTTAGGTACAGACCTCATTATGCCAAGTATGATATGTGGAGGTAGTTATGTAAGAGCTCTACAGGCATAAAAAACTTTTTTAGCAAAACCAGCAAAAACACTCTTGCCACTACCTACCTTCTCATATCTCTATGAGACTGAGCACTGTCTTAACCAACCTTCAATCTACATTTAAAAATAAAATGGAGGCATGCTATAATAAGGTTGCAAAATTTGCCACCAACAAGCGATTCAACATCCACTATTGTACTATCCCTAAGGCATTGAATTGGCTCAAATTGCCTCACCTCTTAGATTGCATACATCTTATCTTCATATACAACATTACTCACAAAGCCAATGACTGCCCTGCTTTTAATCCTATTTTCCATTCTTACCACCTTGATAGACCACTTTAATCTAACAAACAGCATCTTATCAGCATACAAACTCCACAAATCCTCTAGCCAAAGTCTACAGTCATATTTGGTTGTTAAGAAATGGAATTCTATCACTATAAATTAAATCTGCCTCTATGTTTTCCAACTTCAAACACCTACTAAAAGACTACCTAAATGACACTTGGCTCTGATCCCGCACTATTAAAGGCTGAACTAGCCCCCCTTCTGTTTGAACATAATCAATATATTCCTTAGGTAGAGGGCAAATATAATTTCACCTGGGCTATGCTATCTTGTCATCTCTGCTCCAAAGTGTACATTTAAGTGTGTTTAATGTCCTTTCTATGAACTGCAACTTATGAATACTTAATGACTGACAGTGCATTTTTTCAACTTATCTCTGTCCAAATATTTGGACATTGCATATATAAATTCACTCTGTATGAACTGAAGTTGTGAAATTTTTGTAATAGATTTTATAATAACTCTGTTACTTAAATGTACCACATTATATCAATGTGGACTTTTTTCCTCAGGCCTCTGATGAATATGGAATATTATCCCAGTCAGACTTTCATGGAAAACAAATGCCAAATAAAACTAAAAAATGTTGTCATTCATGGAGTGTAATTAATGAAGATGCAGGACACTGAAACAATGAGCTTTGCTCATATGTTATCTTTTAGTATGTAACAATTAACACACTGCTGCATAGGGCATCTTGTAATACCATTATATTGTTGACAAACTCATGGTGTATTACATAGCTAAAATGTTGTCAAGATCAAATTGCTATTAGACTGTTGGATGTCCCATTTTCAGAGGAAACCAAGTTGTATGCAGCCCTATGCATTCTGGCTACAAGAGCATTATTGCAGTCTTCTTGTGAAACACTAGGAATGTGTCATGTATATACATCCAGGATACAGAATGCAGTCCTCACATGCATGTTGCAACATGGATGAATATTTCCTAGTATGCACTAAGAACACTGCACTGCCATGCACGCATATCACAGAGCTCAAAGTCTGACATTAATGGAGTGTACAATAAATAGCAGTCTTGTAAAAGTCAAGACTCCAGTGGTAATGAGGATAAATGTGTATGTGAACACAAAGGAGAGTCATGCAGTCAACTATCTGGTCATATGACTGTGTTTTCAGAAATGCTTGAGTCTAACACCTTGCAAGTGTCCAAGATGTCCTTATGCCCTTAAGATGTGACTTGTAAAGGGCACTTGCCAAGTGTAGGAAGCTAAACAGACATCTAACCTTTAAAGTACAGCTATAATCCCGTATATGTACAGAGAGTAACACTAATATCTGTAACATTTGTGAAATGACTGTTAGCAGTATTAGAGTCCCTTGACCAATGAATATTCAGGACCATATTCACTGTCTATAATCCAAATCAGGAGTCTGCAAGAACTCAAGAATGGAAAAGAATCATAATCACAAGATGTTGCTCCTTTAACATCATTCAAACTAACATTTGCATTTGGCTTTGACATTTAGATGTTCTGTCAGTTTCATTGCATTTTTTTAACTTAGCAGATGTTATTTGGGATGGTAACAGATTGTTAACTATAGTCTGTAAATGTGTGTCCACAGCTCTGAAATGAGCAGTGGGGTATTCCCAGAAGTAATCCATCTTTTTTGGGAATGATGAAAATACTGGTAGAAGAGAAGGAAGCCAGAACACACATAAGCAGCATTAATATACAGTGATCACCAGGGTTTCTTAATTATTGATTAAAGCATGGTGATTTGAATGGCATTTAATCATACAGAAGTGATTGAACATCCTCTGCAGTGTTCAAGATGGAGACTACAGAAACATAAATAAGCAAGTGCAGGTAAGTAAACAAGAAAACAAATGCAAAAATAAATAAAGGTAGCGGTATACACAAGTAAACACTTAAGTAAATGTATACATACATAAACATATAAATAAATAAAGGTAGTGGTATACACAACTAAGTACGTAAGTAAATGTATACATACATAAACATATAAATAAATAAAGGTAGTGGTATACACAACTAAGTACGTAAGTAAATGTATACATACATGAACATATAAATAAATAAAGGTAGCAGTATACACAACTATGTGCGTAAGTAAATATATACATACATAAACATATAAATAAATAAAGGGAGCAGTATACACAAGACAGTAAGTAAATATATACATACATAAACATATAAATATATATATATATATATATATATATATATATATATATATATACATACATAAACATATAAATAAACAAAGGTAGTGGTATACACAAGTAAGTATGTAAGTAAATATATACATACATAAACATATAAATACTCTTGAAGAGGATTAGCGAGGAGCTCTGCCTAATATAGATTGGAATCTTGTTCCAGAGCATGGGAAGTCCCTGGGACAGGAATCTATCCCTCCAGCACGTCCTATTTATTGTTGTGGTGAGGTTTAGATCCCTGGAGTGTATGGCTCGAAGGGATATGGTTTTCTTTAGGTGGAGCATGTCCATCAATTCTGGGTTGGACATGGCCTTGTATGTCAGGCAAAGATCACCTCTGAGTAGGCAGTATGCAACTGAGTACAGCTGGAGTTTCTTCAGTTGAGCTGCATAGGGCATCTGTTTGAGGCCAGTGATCCTCTTGGTGAGGAACTTCTGTGGTCTTTCCAGTTGTTGCAGGTGTCTTGTAAGGTACATCCCAAATGAGACATTGTACTCTATGAACGGTCCGATGAGTGATGCGTAGAGGTGCCCAATGACCTCTTTCGATCTGGATGCAATCCCTTTTGTGATTTGGTGGGCCACATAGAAGGATTTTCTAACCACTTTGGCAATGTGATTATCAAAGGAGAGGTTACTATCTACTTGGGTCCCCAGATCCCTTATTATGTCTTCTGTATTTAGGGGGCTATCACCTATGTGGTAGTTTGTGGGTACTTTGCTTTTTTCCAAAGTACCCACATATGTTTATGTATGTATACATTTACTTACATAAACATATAAATAAACAAAGATAGTGGTATACACAAGAGAGTAAGTAAATATATACATACATAAACATAAATAAAGGTAGTGGTATACACAACTAAGTACTTAAGTAAATGTATAGATACATAAACATATAAATAAATAAAGGTAGTGGTATACATAAGAGAGTAAGTAAATATATACATACATAAACATATAATTTAATAAAGGTAATGGTATACACAACTAAGTATGTAAGTAAATGTATACATACATAAACATATAAATAAACAAAGATAGTGGAATACACAAGTAAGTATGTAAGTAAATAAATGATGAATGGAAAGGTATATAAGTAAGCTAGTAAGCAATGTTACCAAATCGCAGGACATGACAGAGGCAGGTGATCAAAGGAAACAAGCAATGGAAGGAAATAATAAGCATTTAAAAGAAAAAAGTTGTCAGGGAAAACAACAAGCAGTCAGGGAAATGCATATATAGATGAAGAAGTAATGGACACTGCAATCATTTTATTGAACAAGTCCGCATGGTGTCAAAAAAAGAAAAAAAGAAAAAGATTTATTATGACCTGAACCACTGACACTGCCTTCCAAGATCTGCCTTCCTAACAAGTATACCAGCGAGCAGCTTGCCAGTGTCTGCTGCATTATTCTGCCTTAGCCTGCTGCAATAAGCCCTCTATGGCACCACCTTCTTATATTTAGTGCTTCAGTTGTTAATGTCCCTGCAGTGGCTGTCTTGAATTAGCACTGTAGAACATGGCCAACTGCTTCTGTGCAATCAAATACCATTCTAATAAATGTATTTTAATCAAAAGTTAGAAAGTCGATCACCAGAAGCAAAATAGCCCTTTCCATAGACTGACAGCCATCAGGATCAGGATCTTTCAAGAAAGATACAGAAGTATTCTTGGGGCTAGACAGATTGGTGAACCTACAAATCTTGGTGAATTATAATTGGAAAGAATATAGAGTTGCTAGGCAAATATAGTGTAAAAATAACAGGGTGTATGAAGGTCTAATGATATGGATACTTATGAAGTAACTGCTGCTGTCTCTTACGCTAGACATCTGCTGAAGCTGCACATCATTTCCAGTGGAGATTGTACCATTTACAATGAGAAAAATAATGAAGTGTCTGGCCAGACTTCTAGGCATTATCACTGCAGAACCTGAGCCGGTGGAGATTGCACCATTTACAATGAGAAAAATAATGAAGTGTCTGGCCAGACTTCTAGGCATTATCACTGCAGAACCTGAGCTGCATCAAGGCATAACTAAATAACAGGCAGTTTGCATGTCTTGGATAGAACACTATATCAAGAGTAATGACAAGTTTATTCAAGAAGAGATTTACAGATACACATAAACTACATGCCTTCAGCACTGGATATAGATATAGCACAATACTCTAAATGTCAACATATTATGCATGGCTTCATATGTGGCAGGGTTAACAGATGATTTCTATATAGGTTTATAGGTATGTACTAAGCTAATGACCCTGGGGTCTTTACAAGTCTAGCCCATAGGATTACCCTGGCATCATGCCACCCGACCTTAGTTCCTAGTGCCTCTGTCGAGTAGAGCCACTAGAGTGATCCTGGGGTGAATTTTCTATTTCCCATCCACTCATCAAGATTTCTGTTGAAGAGGGCCAGTGAGGTGCTCTGTTTGAGATGTATGGGAAGTCTATTCCATAGCATAGGCAGTCTCTGGGATATGATCCTAATCCTCCAGCACATTCTGTTGATTGTGGTAATGAGGTTGAGGTTCCTGGAGCATGTGGTGTGGAGGGACTGGGTTTTTTTTAGATGTAACTAACACAGCTGGGTCAGACATGGCTTTGTAAGTCAAGCAGAGATTGCCTCTAAGTAGGCGATATGAGACAGAGAATAATTGGAGATTTTTGAGTCTGTCCATATAGGACACATGCTTAAGGCCTAGGGTCCTCTTTGTAAGGTACTTTTCTGGCCTCTCCAGTTGTTGCAAGTGTCTAATGAGGTACATGCCAAACGGTGCATGGTACTCGATGATTGGCCTAATGAGAGTAACACAGGGGCAGACAATGACCTCTTTCTTCCTGGATGCAAAACCCTTAGTAATGAGATGTACCACATAGAAGGACTTTCTGACCACAGCAGCAATGTGGTGGTCAAAAGAGAGGTTGCTGTCTACCTGTGTTCCCAGATCTCTTATAACGCCTTCCATGTTCAGTGGACTACCATCAATGTGGTAATTCATGGGAACTGGGTTTTATCCAAAGGGGATGACGATATTATTTGGCATTGAGCTTAAGGCTATGGTTCTGACAACAATCGTTGGTCTCAGTGAGGCCTTTCTGTAGGATGTCAGCATCACTTGGGGAGTTAATAATGCCACCCAACTTGCAATCATCTGTGAACTTTGTCAGCCAGAGTCTCTTTGTGTTGGCCTGGACTTCTAAGAAGTAGATATCAAACAGGAGAGGACCCAGAACCGATCTCTGTGGGACTCCACTCATGACTGGTCAGCAGTCTGACTTGAAATCAGCTACTTTCACACTGTGGGTTCTATCTGTGAGCCAGTTTGCAACTCACCTAGTGATATAGGGGTTGATGCCTAGCCTAGTGAGTTTTTCTATGATTCCTGAGTGGGGAATGGTATCAAAGGCCTTGACCAGATCAAGGTAGGCTGTATGAATCACCTTGCCTTCATCCACAGCTCTGGTGACTGACTCCAAGAGGTCGGCCAAGTTGAGCAGGCATGATCTACCCTCACAAAACCAAACTGTGTGGTATTCAGAGTTTGGAGATTCCCTATATCCTTGTTTATTAGGCCCATGATGATGTGTTCCATAGCTTTGCATATCAGAATTGTCAGGCTAATAGAGCTGTAGTTCCCAGGGTCTGTAGTCACTTCACCTTTGTGGAGATGGATGACTGTAGTAGTGCGCCATTCGGTAGGGACAAAGCCTGAGATGAGGCTGTGATTGAACAGGGCACACAGGTGAGGTGCCAGTGCATTCTGTAGTTCATGTTACAGCACAGCCAGGAATATTGTCAGGTCCCACAGAAGCTCTATTCTTGCCATTGAACAGTGCTGTTTTAACCTGTGCAGCAGTAATACTGGATGCCTGGCAATCTACTGGTATTGTGATTGGCCCTTTGGGGGGGGGGTAAAGTTGGCACTGAATCTGTTGCCCAGTATATTGACAATATCTGTTGGCTCAGTATAGGAGGTACCATTGTGCAGTAGCTCAGAGCAAATCTGGGTATTGCCATTGAGATTCTTTACATAAATATAGAAGGCTTTGTGGTTGTCTTTACTATCTGCTGCAATTCTGTTTTCATAGCTAGCTTTAGAGGATTTAATGGGGATCTCAACTTTTTGTTGACGCTGATAAGGGAGTTTTTCCAGTCTTGGGACTTCACCTTATTCCACATCAGTTTCCTCCTTCTGTTGTAGAGTTTGTTTATGGCAGGGGACCACCAGATTGGCTTCCTTTTTTAGGAGTAGAGCATCCTGGTTCTATTGGGTATGGCGAGATCCATGCATTTTTGCACATGTTTGTACAGTGCATTGGTGTATGATTTGGTGGTCATGCAACTATTCTCCATTTACATGGGTGCAGTGAAGTTAGCCACCTCTGTTTTTAGGAGCCCAAAGTTAGCTTTGGAGAAGTTTTTCATGGTGTATACCTTTGCTGGGGTGGGTAAGTGGGATGTGGATTTTGAAGTTGATTAGTTTGTGGTCAGATCTAACTAGGGAGGAGTTGACTATTGGTGTAGAGCAATTGTTGCCCATGTTAGTAATGACCAGGTCAAGGATGTTGCTACTCTGTTGGGGGTAAGAACAAGCTGGTCCAGGGCATTGGAATTAATGAATTCCAGGAAACGTTGGGCAAGTGTATTAGTACATGAGTAGTTTTCTCAGTTAATGGAGGGGTAGTTGAAGTCACCCAGTATGAGAGTGTTAGGTTGGACCCTAATATTCTCCAAAGTGCTTAGGAATGTGGAGTGTGAGTCTTGGGACATGGTTGGGGACCTATAACAGGCTATTACCTGAATCACTGTCTTACTCAATGTTAGCTGCACCTGAAGTATCTCTGATGCATTATGTTGGGATACCAGTCTGGAGGCATGTGCATCCTTTATGAATATGGAAACACCACCACCTTTGGAGCTTTGGTCCAAGTTCTGGGGCCAAAAGGTGTGGAATGAGTTATAGCCTGGTAGTGCAGGGGTGCTTTCTGCTGCCTTGAACCAGGTCTCTGTTACAGCACAAATGTCAATGTTCTCCATTTTAAGGAGTGCTTAGAGTGAGTGCATTTTGAGATTCAGACTTCTAGCATTCAGCAGCATGACCCTCAGATTGCATTTGTTTGTAGCTGTTATGGTGGCAATTTGGTCTTTGGAACACTACCTAAAAAAAGCACTATAGGGGTGGCAAGAGCCTTGGCCAGTATCAGGAATCCCAGGGATGACAGGTGCAGGCCATCTCTAGCAAAGCATCGAGGTCTGTCAATCATGTCATGCCAGCAGACAGATACTGGATCCCCTTAGAATGACACCAGAAACTTAGCCAATTGTTGCTGCTTGCACTGTGGTATCATTCTGTGTGATGGTAGGATACTACTCAGGGCTAGAGTCATACCCGCTTGGGCTACATAATCTGAGAGCTCCTTCATGTCTCTTTTCATATACTCCAGGGAGGTACGTCTCAGATCATTCACACCCACATGTACAATGACAGAGTCATATTTGTACCTGTTGTTGATGGACCTGATTGCATGCGCTATGTGGTGGATCCTGGCACCTGACAAGCAGCTGACTGTTACTTTCTCCTTATTCAACCTAGTGAGTGGGACATCAGTGTGCCTCACTATTGAGTCACCTATGAGTAGTGTGTTGGACATGCTGTTTTGCCCTAGGGGCTTTGGTTGAGTGGCACACTGTTTAGGAGAGTTATGTGTCTCATGATTAGTGTTGTGTTGTGGTGGTCGAGTGCATTTCTGCCTTGGAAGTCTCTGCTGTTTGGGTAGATTTTTATTGAGAGCCTTCGTGAAGGTGGGTGTGTGGTTTGTGTTTTTATGTGAAGGCAGTGATGCTGTGTGTTCTGGAGGGCTATGTGTTCCATGCGGTGTGGTGCAAGTGTTGATCTTCTCCTCTTGACCAGCTATTCCTGTATTGGCTGGAGAGTGAATGGCTTCCAGTTTGGATATATAAGTGCATCTCTCACAAGTCTGAGTGTTGGGAGGTAAGAGGAGAGGGTTGTCAGTGTACGTGAGGCAGCTGCTACATTGCCTCAGGATGCCCAAGTTCACCAGGTTAATAGGAAAAAGCACAGGGAACTGACCTTTAGGCATGCCTGCAGGGGTGGACATTAATAATAAGTACTGGAGCTGTTTCCTTGTAGAATGTTTAGTGCTGGTAGCACTTTTGTGTGCTACAATAATTGCTACAAGAAGTCTGGTATGGTAAAGTGCTAGACTAATAAGCTAGTAAAAGTGCAGGAGAGGAGAGAACGAGCAGATCTAAGGGAAAAATTGAAGAGCAGACTTTGGCACCTCTCAGAAGCTTACAAACAGTCCTGGATACAGCAAATCTGTATCTGGACTAGACTAGTTACAGAAAAGGCGAGAAACAAGTGAAAACATGGGTTTTTAAACCAGAAAGTTGAAAGAGATGGAAAAACTGCCCATGTATGTACTGTGTATATGTAAATATATACATATATATATATATATATATATATATATATATATATATACACACACACACACACACACACACACACACACACACACACACACACACATATATATATATATATATATATATATATATATATATATATATATATATATATATATAGAGAGAGAGAGAGAGAGAGAGAGATGGATGTAGGGCAATTGCCTGAATGACCTAAATATTGACAGCAAAAATACTGAAGTAGAAGTTCCTAGTGTTCAAGATATTGACAGTCAAAAATACTTAAACACAAAATATTGAGAAAACCTAATCACATCCCAACTCAATGTTTTTGCAGGTGGGAAAGCACCCCTGTACCCCCCACTCCCCCTGTTAATAATGTACACCAACTCTGATGCTGCACAACAATGAGGAAAGGACATATATCCTTCTCTGGTGTAACTTTCATTTTGTCAATATTTTGTGTTTAGAAATTTTAATAGCCAGTATTTTGTGTTTAGGTATTTTTGACTATCTATTTTTAAAGATTAGACTTTTTTGCATCAGCATTTTTGCTGTTGATATTTAGACCATTCATGCAATTGCCAGCACATGACTGAACAACTGAATGCTCAAAAATGTGCAGTAGACCTGCAAAACACAAACAACAAAAAATAAACTGTCTATAGCAGGGAGGCAAGCCCCCCTGTACCCCCCATGAGGGGGGCTGTGCCCCCCCAACTTAAATATACCAACTTAGAGATTGCGCTACAGTGAGGACAAGGGAAATCACCCAGTCTGCTCTGTATGCCGATCCCTGTTCAGAATTTCAAAGTTTTAAAACTTCGAACATATGGTCTTCAATCATATGGGTTTCGAAGTTTTAAGATTTGAAATTCTGAAGGGGACCCATATATACATGTGTGTGTGTGTGTGTGTGTGTGTGTGTGTGTGTGTGTGTGTGTGTGTGTGTGTGTGTGTGTGTGTGTGTGTGTGTGTGTGTGTGTGTGTGTGTGTGTGTGTGTGTGTGTGTGTGTGTGTGTGTGTGTGTGTGGTGTGGTTCTGCTGTAAATGATAAACTAATTTAATGTCATATTGAAAACACCAACAAAAAAGCTTCAACATATACACAGTACTGAAAACAAAAAAATATCAGATGAAATAATATTGGGAATGGAACACGATTTCCTCCCTTGATATTAACACATAAACCACTCATAGTACTAGCCTCAACTTTGTCTGAATAATGGCAGTGCTACAGGAAGGTTTTTATGAAGGTAAGGTGTAGGGTTAGGATTGAGGGAAGGGGCAGCATTAGGGTCAGGGCTAGCACCCATCACTAAAAAGGGCAGGGGCATCTGTTTTGTAGAGCTATTCCCTCTGACCTGTTTGCTAATGTAGTTAATATAGTTAATGACCAGTAGAGTAGTGGCTCAGACCTGAAATCTGATGCACAGCCACTCCTATTGACAACCACTCTGTGAGTCCAAGCACTGTTCACACTTCTGTCAATGAATCCTTGTACACAGCCTGCACTAACTCTACCAATGTTTCATAGACTTTGACTAATTGTAGGACTTCCCATATCTGCTTTCATTGTCCCTGTCATATGCTTTCTCCAAGACTAAGCATACCCGGTTGGATTTTTTCTCATCTCCAGTTTCTTGTCCATTATCTGCCTCATTTTAAATATTGTGTCAGTTATGCAGCATCCTCATCTGAATCCAAACTGCTCCATATTTGTTTATCTGTGTATCTGTTTATAAATCATCCACTTCAGAGCTTTCATGCGGCGCAACATAAATGTGATACCATTGTACTCCCCACAGTTGTGAATGCCACTAGCATAGTACTGGTATGGTGTTAGCATATCATCAGTGTTACACCTTTCTCTCCATTCCACAATGAATACCCTCAGGTGCCATTTCTCCTTTATCTTGCCCAACACCTTTCTTGGTGATGTTCTTAATGTTTTTAGGGTGGTTCTTTTTCCTCTTTTATCATAGGCTGTGCATGGTGCATTATAGCTTCTGTCTGTTTTTCTTCAATTGGAACTTGCTGTAAGTGCTACTTCCATCTGCCTTTGATGTCCTCCGGACTGGTGAGCAGATTGGTGCTGGTATCCCATATGAATGGTGTCTCATGACTTTCTTGTTTATCATTCTGATATTGCCTTGCAATCTGACAGAGGTTCTTTGTACCAGTTGATGATTAACTTGTCAGAGGCTTGTAAAGTTTGTCTGAAGCTTTGTTCTTTGCCATTGCAGCAACTCTCTTAGCATCTATGTAAGCCAATATTTTTAATACATATTATCATAGCTACAAGGATTAATGAGGCATGGCATTTTACTAGTACGTGTGTGATGAGCTTAGAGAATGATTGTTGGTATGTGCTGTACATACTTGGCCACTGAACAATGACCAGATCCACTTGAACAGGACATTCTGATGGAAGGGAGGTTTCATTTTTAAAACCCCTCAGATGCTAATTGGTATAGTCTTAGCATGGAGTTTAGAAGGGACTGGAGTACACATTGGAACTCCCCCCATGTAGTTGGTTTATTCTGCTAAGTATTATTCTATCATCCATCTTATTGAGCTAACCAATGCAATTTTAGACTAATCGACATACATAGACAGTAACAGTATACATATATTGACTTTATTTTCCCTTCCTATCAGTAAATCACTTCATTTTCTGCCACAAGCATTAAGCTCTTCATGTGTTTGTTAAACTTTATTATCCCCCTGCAGAAATAGCTTTACCTTACTGGAATACCTCTCATTTTTCAGAATGCCCCTGATTTTGCCATATGTTTTTGCCCTGTCTGCCATAAAATTATTGATTATCTGGGAAATCACAAGGGGTACAGTCAGTCAATAATGACACACATTAGAGGTTCATAATTCTTATTGTTACAAAAATACATATTGATGCAAAACCTGTTTTCTTCTATTAACTTCTTAAATGAATTGGAGTAATATTTTTAAAATTGTCCCTGATTTAGAACCTTTATCCCTACATTATTTTTGGTGTTGTCCAGAAATTTTGAGGAAGCAATTTGAGAGGTACGCATACCAGTCTATGCCAGTCTGCTTTCTTGTGTGCTTAAATGCTGAGCAGGAGAAAAGGGGGTAGAGGCTTAATAAATAGCTGAAGCAAAATGGGGGGGGGTCATTAACTGACATCAAGAAAAACATTAGATTGACTGTGATGTTCAAATCTAATATTGTAGCTAAGAAATATATCTGAATGATTCAGATCAGAAAAGATGCATTTCTTATCAGAAAAGATCTCATCAGAAAAGATTGAGCTTTTGAAAAAAAAGAAGGGTTTAGCTGAACTGATACCCGATAAACATTCCTTGTTAAGTGTATGCTACATTATTTCATTATAGGAGAAGACTGCACTAGTCTTACTATTGTTTTTCTTTCAATGAAAGTAATTATAGTGCAGTTTTTTGGCATAGCTGCAGGAGATGGAGGCTGAATCAGGGAAAGGTAGCCTCTTTCAGTCAGTAGACTTGGAATTGCAAAGATAGTGAAACTGGAATATATATCTTGGATATTAAATCCTACTCCTCAGACTCTAACATCAAGCTATAGATACAGAAATGATTTTTCTTCAGAAGATGGAGCCTCCTAGGAATAAAAACTTTGGGTAAGATTAATCTTGTTTCATCCATTGTTAATCTAATTCTATGTACTGCACCAGACTCACTGAGATAAACTTTGTTGACTCTGTTTGTGACTGTAATTACATTAAACAAAATTTAAACAAGCTACTTCAGAAGAAGACAAAGAAGAAACATTCAAAAGCAGGTTTCCTAGGAGATGAGGAATAGAAACAAAATGTCTATACCATTTATCTATTAAGAACTTAAAAAGTTCAACACTGCCAACTTCCCTTATGTATTTAGGGAGAGAGTTCCATAATATTCCTCTATATAACTGATGCCTCAGCATCTGGCAATCTCACATATAGATTGCAGTTCCTAATACTGATACTATGCCCTAAAAATGGAACACTACAAGAGGCTGCTAATGTTTTATTTCGTAGTGATTTATGCACAAAAATCAAGTCACCTCTTAAAATCCTATAACCAAAATGAGTACAAGGAAAAAGCCCCCATTCTCTATATATAACAAAGGGTTTTCAATCCTCTCACTTGCCTAGTGACCATCTTCTAGTTTCTTTGAAATCTGTTTATTTGGGAAGCGTTACAATATTCTTTAGTAGGCCATCTGGTAAAAGTTAAAAGTGGAATTGAGACATTCTTCTACTACTGTAACTCCTCAAGATGTTTTTTAAAAGACCATGACACCAAGGGAGCCCGCAGGATTTTTTGCAGGGGGGTGCAAACCCAGAGCCCGACCCACATAGCTCTCCCCGCCCCCTGCCAACACAGCCCCGCCCAAGTCGACCCACTCCAAGCCCCGCCCACACAGCCATTCCAGTGTCCCATTACTTGGCTATTTCTCCCCATTTGCCATAGACACTGTTCAAATCTCTGTGTGCATACTGTTTTATGCGTTAGTTCTACAATGATTACAGGCAGTTGGATTTAATTTACAACTTTTATTTCAAACATTATAGCCCAAACACTGATAGACATTTACTAAACCTAAACAAAGCAATAGTCTTACAATGAAAACAGACTTGATATTAAAGCTTCTCTACTTTTGAAACTCACATTCAATGAAACAGCACTGAAACCCACATTCAAAGAAAATGCATCTGGCCAGTGGCAGGTTATTTACCTTTGAACTGTTTTCAAGCAATAGGCTCCTTGCACACTGTTAGGGCCATGCAAAAGTTATTTGATTTACCTGATTGTATTAATTATAATATATAATATATAATTGAATTATATCCCTTGTATTATACAGCAACACTTGTTTGAGTGTGTTTTAAATTTATAGTTTTGAACATTTTTCCAGTAAGCAATGAAACAAAACATACAAACCAATAATGACAAACTGTCCAATTCAGAACATTTCAGCCATAAAAGGCCACTCATTACAATCCACCAGTATCAGTCAATACACACAATCTCTGCCGAAGTAAAAGTAATCTGAATAATTCCACATTAAAGATATCTGAAACTAATGGAGAGGTTGTTGCTAGAAAACTGTATATTTCAGTGTTTCATCTACAAATTCAGTGCCTGCTGCCGTCAAAGAATAAATTGCCTATGTTAAATTAAAAAAATGGTAAGCTGGTATATTGCAATAGAAAATGGATGGCAAGCTGAAAAACAGGTTTATAGTTATTAGGCATCCCATCCAAAGGAGGACATCCTCAGGACTGTAGCATACAAGTGTACATGCTGTAGGAATAGAACCTCAAGCCTCTACATTAAAATGCAAGTATTCTACTTGTGGTGCTACTAACATAGCTTTAAAACTTTATACCACAATAGAGATACCATTTGATAAACAAAACAGTTGCACATTGTAAATAGACTTGGCATGAGCAGCAGTAAACTTCGCTTCCCTTAAAGCTCACAGTTCCTTGAAAATACACTTGAAAATAAATTCCACCTGCTAACTCTAACTTGGGCATTTCACTGTCTCTCTCACTCTCTCTCTCTCTCACACAAACATACCACACCCCTCAAGGCCTCAAGCTTAGTGCAAGAAAGCTGGACAAAGCCTAAAATAAATAGGGACAGATTATAAATATGGCGCTCATAAACTTAGAAAATTGCAAGAGTAACAGGATTTGTGTTAGTATGCAGTTTTCTAAATGATATGACGTCTAAAACTGAAATGTCTCTCATTATTTAGCGACTTCAATCCTTTTTAGGAGGAATATGGGGCAAAAATCTGGACATTCTGCAAAAACCTGGACAGCTGAGGGGTATGCTACCTCTCTTTTATACACACATACACACACACCAAAAAATTCTGGTCAGACTTGAATTAGTTCTGGGAAGGTTGCACTGAACGGCACCGTGCTTGATCTGAAGTGGGTGAAATCCTGGTAGCCAATGATAATAACTGTGATCTGCAGCTCAGCAATGTGGAGCATTAAAGCATTTTTAGCAGAGCATTGTTTCATCACTACCTAGTGTGTTTGCACATAAGCTGCAGTTATTTCAAACATTTGCCTTTTTTGATTACTACAGAGTACATTTACCCACCAGAGCTATTGTGTTTTGACTTCAGTGTGGAGCTTACCTAGTTGTTGCAGGGCTTGGCTTTTAAGTAAGGTAGCAATGCTTATTTACCATATACCATTAAAGCCACCCAACTAAGTGTACTAACACACAGACACTGCTGTAAGACACTGGTCTCCAATAAAATGTAATGAGCTTCTGAAAATACTGTAATCCTGTCCTTTTATTACAAATACTGTCATGTGCATTTCAATACTCAAGACTTATACATTATCTAGTTATATAAATATTCTGTGCATGGCAACAACAAAAAGGCTTTCAATGCTGGTAATTCTCTAACAGTATGCTTACTAAAGCTTACTTGCATCTTACAATCTCCGACAAGCTTACCTGATGTTCATTAAACCATGGCTACTTAAACAGAGCAACAGGGCACTGTGACAGCATGCAGTTCCTGAATAATAAGAAGCATAAATCAACAGTATAAAAATCTGATAGAAAACCAGAACATTCTGCAAAATCAAGGACAGATGAAAAGCCACGGTCGTATTTGTGATCTACCTTGGATGGGGGAATACTCTGCACACTTACACTGCATAACTGCTCCTTGCCTTCCTTGGACACATCCAGAGCCACTATAATGGGGGGTGGGGTGCAATAAGTATGTCATAATTTGAAAAGTCTCTGGCTGACAGTGATGGCTCTGACACTCATACCTCTCAACTTCAGAGCAAGAAATCTGGGCAAAGCCATACATAGAACTAGAAGTGGGACACAGGCCCAAAAATAAGGCCAATTTTTAAATATTGCTCTTATTAATTTAGATAATAGAACAGTAGTAGATCTTGCATTAGTACGAATTTTCTGAAGGGTATGAAATCTGAAACTCAAATGTCTGCCATTATTTTCTAACTTCAGTCTTTAACATTGCCACTAATTTGCCAGAAAACCACAATTTTATGAAAAACGGACCAAAATGTGATGCAAAAATATAAAGTTGCCACACAATACAGCTGGGAACCTGTCAAAAAAGGGACACCTTTTTAATATTAACATTGTTAACTTGAGCAGCTAACAAAATAAGAACATCTACATGCATTTCTGAAATAAAAGTAATCTATAACTCTGATCATTACAGTTATATATAATTGTAAACCCTCCACATTATCTTCCAAAATTGCCATTTTGGAGGAGGGATTATTAGGGGAGAGCAACATTTTGAGCCAAAATTGGGGACAATTGAGAGGTTTGGATATTCCTAATCTACAAAGTGATTTGCACGTACCTCTCAACCTCTTAATGCAGGAAATCTGGACAAGGCCAAATATATTGGGGGAACATACAAACATTACTAAAAATTGCTCTTGTATAAACTTAAGGCAATCTTGCATTAGCATGCATTTTTCTGTAGGTTATGACATCTGAAACTCAATGTCTCTCATTTAGTGACTTCATTCCTAAATGATTTGCTAGAAAACCACAAATTTTATGAGGAACAAACCAAAAATAAGAAGCAAATATCTATTCATTCTGCAAATATATGGACAACTGAGAGGTATAGTTCAACCGGGGCTGTCTGAGTTTGCTACCCCCCCCTCACAAAATCATGGATGAATGGAGCCTCCCCCCTGCAGCCATTCCAATGTCCCATTCCTTGGTTATTTTGCCCTATTTACCATAAACACTGTAATGTGCATACTGCTTTACTTCTGCAATGATTTAGATTTCATTTGAAAGTTTTATTTTGCATTTTACAGCACAAACCCTAATACATAACTGTTAAACAAAGCAATGCAGTCTCACAATGAAAATAGACTCAACATTAAAACTTCTCTGCCCTTGAAACTCACATGCATTGAAACAGCATTGAAACCCACATTCAAAGAAAATACATTTTGCCAGTGGCAGATAAATATTAACTCTGGGCTGTCTTCAAAATCATAGGCCCCTCGAACATGACATACACATGCTCTTTGATACATCTTCCTGACTGTATTACATTATATTCCTTGTACAATACAGTACAGTTGTTAGAGGGCATTTTAAATTTATTGTTTTGAACATTTTTCCAGTGAAACAAAATGCATACACCAATGACAAAACTGCCCAATTCAGAACATTTCCATCATAAAAAGTCTACTCAACCTTCTATAGTCCACCAGTATCAGTAAAAAATATGCACAATCTCTGAAGTAGTAAAATCCACATTAAAGAAATTTGTAACTAATAAAGAGGTTGCTGCTAGCAAACAACTTTATATGTCATTGTTTAATCTACAAATAAAGTGCCTGTTACCCTTGAAGAATAAATTGCCTTTGTTGCATGCAATAAAAAAATGATAAGCTAGTAATACCGCAATAGGGAATGGATAGCAAACTGATAACAGGTTCATAGTTACTAGGTATCTTTGCCAAAAGGACTGCAGCATCCACCCCCTTTACAACACAGTACAGTATCAGCAATGCATCTACCTACTGTGGGAGTAGAACCTTCATCATCAAAAGCAATACACTGTCTGTTGTGCTATTAACAATGCAAGCAGACTAAACATAAGCAGCACTAAACTTTTGCTCCCCTGCAGCTCTCAGCTCCTTGTAAAATCTACTTGACACTCAGCTGTATCTCTGAACATTGCAGCACAATAAATCTGGAAAAAGCCAAAGTTTATTGGTGGGGGGGGGCAAAAGGCCAAAAACCAGGGACACATTTTAAACATTGCTTGTATAATGTTGGAAAGTTGCTAGAATAAAATGCTGTGTTACCACCATACATTTAACTGCCACATCTTGAACCCAGGGAACCCTGTGCAAAACAGTCAGAGCAACATACCACTACGCCAAATCAGCTGTTTTGTGAAAGAGGAAGACTGAAACTTAAATGGCTACCATTTAGTGAATTCAGTTCTCACCATAGCACAGCTGTCAACCTCTTAGCACAAAATACCTGAACAAAGCCAATACTGGGTGAATACAGCCCCCAAACATTCAGTGAATTCAGTTCTCACCATAGCTCTCAACCTCTTAGCAAAAAACACCCAGACAAAGCCAGTAATGGGGGAATATAGCCCCCAAACATATTCAGTGAATTCAGTTCTTACCATAGCTCTCAACCTTAGCACAAAACCTGGATGAAGCCAATAAATACCTGAACAAAGCCAATATTGGGTGAATACAGCCCCCAAACATTCAGTGAATTCAGTTCTTACCATAGCTCTCAACCTTAGCACAAAACCTGGATGAAGCCAATAATGGGGGGGGGATACAGTCCCAAAGACAGGGATACATTTCAAATATCCATCTTGTACACTTAGAAAATTGCTAGAATAAAAGCATTTGTTACCATGCACTTTCTGAAGAATATGAAGTCTGATATTGAAATGAGTGTCCATTTTTTTAACATATGTTAACCAGGAAAGTCTGACTTGGTAAAAAAGCTAATTTTTAGCAGAGGCCCAGGGAGAAACACTCCAGACAGCCAAGAAACAAACCAGAGAACATGTAGCTGTCAGGCAACAAGGACACAAATACAGAAACCACAGATTTTATGAGGAACAGAAAAAGTATTAGGGAAAAACCTGCAACATTTTTACAAATGGTGGTGGGTAGGGAATTCAGGCTCTTGCCACTTGGGCTCAAGGTACAGGGTTCAAGCCTTATTCTCTACCCACCACCATGTAACACCTGGGTATTACACACACACACACACACACACACACACACACACACACACACACACACACACACACACACACACACATACACTCTCTGAAATTGTCCCATCTTCCGTCCGTTTCCTCCCGCTTGCAAATCCGTCCATTTCAGTTGCCGCTCATTTCCTCCCACTTGCGAAACCGTCCGTGTGAGTTCCCACTCGCAAACTTGTAAATATGAGCGATGATGTCAGCACGCCCACGACTGGACTTCTTAAAGAAGAACGCATGATGTCAGCACAGACTTCTTTCTTCTTAAAGAAGAATGCACTAAAAAAAAAAAAACTTTTTTTACATTATAGCATTAACTAGTCAGCCGATTCCAGGGGGGTGCAAGTGCACCCCATTGCACCTGCCTGCGGGTGCCCTTGCATGACACATGACACTTCCTCACTACTGTCTTGATATTATCATCATAGCCAAAAGCATCATCCACCATATACCCTAAATTTCTCACATAATATCTCACTCAGGTAAAAATTTCATTATTCAGAGCATAATGATATTGATTATTTCCAGAACAGAAATGCATCACATTACATTTCTTGGCATTAAATTGCATCCCATTGTTGGTGTCCCACCTAAATAAAATGTCTAGATAATTTTGCAATTTATTATGATTGTATATATTTGTAACTTTACCCCTCCACGCACACACATTCGTGTCATCTGAGAATTTATTTTTCTGGGTGTTATCACATACTGGAAACTCAGACATCGATAGCCCAAACAACAAGAGATAGTTATAATCCTTACACCTCATTTAAAAGTGAGAATTTCTCAACAAATAAATCTGCTAGTTCAACAGGGTCTGTAGCAGCTGAGTCCCCATACTTAATACTAATGTGGGGTATATTTTATTTCCTAAAGCATCTTAAGTGCTTGAGTAGTGGCTTTTTATTCATCTTAGCATTCTTGACTTTCCAGTTCTCATAGTCAGTTCTAATTTTCAAAGATAAACTTCTCAAGGATTTTTTTGTAAGTACTATATCTGTATTGGATACAGACACATGGAATACATTTATGCATCTTCAGCTGTGATAAAGTTTGACCACCATGCAGGAAAACATTTGCTGTGGTGACTGGCCGCACCAACAAGTACAAACCTGTTTATCAAGGTGTTTAATTTACCATAAAAAGTGCCCAACGTTTTCAATTGGCTTTCCTTCCTGTTATCTCTGTCACTGCCACAAATAAATTTCCTTTTTAATAGACACAAAGTCCATTTTATATAACTTCCTAAGAGGTGCACTTGATCTAACTCATTTATCGCTATTACTCACAATTTCACTTTGGATAGAATAGTGATCGGATTTTCCAATGTGGGTGCTGATGCTACAACTTAATACCAAATTAGCCCAGTGATTTAACCAAACACCATCTAATACTGTATCATCCTTGTTTGGTTGGTTGGTTAACAATCTGTTCGTATTCATATCAATATACCACCAACTCTGTTGTTCGAACAAACAACATGTTGTCCATTAAACCCTTGAACAATTAAAGGTTTTTTGCACTCATTAAATCAAGTGTCAGAAACACACAACAAACCATACTTTTCACTTTCTGTTATGCATTCTTTGTCTACAGTGCTTAAGCTTCTACAATTACAAAGATACATTTTCAAGTGGGGCGTACATTAAGCTCATCTAGCTTTTTAACAATATCATCACTGGAGGTAGTATTACAAGCCTTGTCCCAATTAAAATAAGCTGAGTGCACTGAGTGACCACTGTCCTCACCTCTCTAACCTTTTCAAAGCTTATTAGTTTCAGGAGACAGGGCCTGCACTTCACAAAAACAGCCTCACACGATGGTCTAGATCAGTTGGCTTGTAACTGCATAATTGAGTTCTGCTGTGATATGCTCCATGGCTTGGTATATAGCTCTGGTGAGGCTGACAAGTCTGCAATTGTCAGGATCCATAGGATGGCTATCTTTGTGAAGCAGAGTCACAATGGATGTTCTCCAGACATCAGAGAAAACCCACTGGATAAGCTGAGGTTGAGGAGTTTAAGGAGAGGCTTGGACAGTTCATGCTTGGCAATATTGAGAATGCAATCTGGGTCCCATAAAGGTATTATATTTAGTCTTTGATAAGGATTTTAAGACTTGTTCCAAGGTAGTTTTAGATGAAACTAAATTTTCAGAAATACTGAAGACAATAATGTGGGTAGGTAGGTTAGGGTTTGCATTAAATTTGTCTGATATATATAATAACTATGTGCTTGGGACTGGAATGGACAATATCATTATAGATGAGCTCAATGCATTATTGGACATTATTTCTTAATTTCCTGTCATAACTGAGGAAAGATTTGTAGTTTACATTGGTATCTGTGACTTTAAGCTCACACTCTGCTTTACATTTTCTAATAGTACTCTTAAGTTCCTTGCTGGCGTATTTCAGTGTGGTCTTGAGACTAAGGGTTATGGATTTCTTACAACTTTTCATCATTTTCCTTCTTTTCCTGCAGAGGTTATTAAGATGAAAGTACTCAAAGTACCCTTTCCATCAAGGTGGTTAACAGTCTGTAGTAATACTCTTCAATAAAAGTACTCATAAAGTACCTTTCCATCAAGGTGGTCAGCCCAACAGTCTGTAGTAATACTCTTCAGTAAAAGTACTCATAAAGTACGTTTCCATCAAGGTGGTCAACACAACAGTCTGTAGTAATACTCTTCAATAAAAGTACTCATAAAGTACCTTTCCATCAAGGTGGTCAGCACAACAGTCTGTAGTAATACCCTTCAATAAAAGTACTCATAAAGTACCTTTCCATCAAGGTGGTCAGCACAACAGTCTGTAGTAATACTCTTCAATAAAAGTACTCATAAAGTACCCTTCCCATCAAGGTGGTCAGCACAACAGTCTGTAGTAATACTCTTCAATAAAAGTACTCATAAAGTACCTTTCCATCAAGGTGGTCAGCACAACAGTCTGTAGTAATACTCTTCAATAAAAGTACTCACAAAGTACCTTTCCATCAAGGTGGTCAGCACAACAGTCTGTAGTAATACTCTTCAATAAAAATACTCATAAAGTACCCTTTCCATCAAGGTGGTCAGCACAACAGTCTGTAGTAATACTCTTCAATAAGTACTCATAAAGTACCCTTCCATCAAGGTGGTCAGCACAACAGTCTGTAGTAATACTCTTCAATAAGTACTGTGAGACAGAGGATTTATCCATGGCTGACTTGGCTTATTCATGATGGTAAAGCCCAGGTGGTACCTTTCACTTGGGATTAGGTAAGTCCTGCATTAGCCATGATAAAGTGGTCATTAATATTATTATTAATGTGTGCCCGAGTCACTCAGAAAGGAAACATCTTACATTTATTGAATTAGTTTTGCATAAGGGTGCTCTTTTCTTTAATTGACATGTTTCTATTAACAGAAATGCCTTCCACACATACCATGCATACAGATATATGTCACTCACAGACACGATGAATGTGCACTAAAATATAATCCATGTGTTTAAGTGGGCAGCACATCAAATGTATCTAGGATGAAGCAAAGGCTGGGCACAAGCTGTCAGTGAGCATGATCTGCAGGCGCTGATGCTGCAGCAGTGCAGTAACATTTACTAGCTCAGATGAAGTTCTGAAGCAATTAAAGTAATGTGAGCATGTGATTAAAATAATGTGAGCATGTGATTAAAGTAATGTGAGCATGTGATAGTAACTACAGCAAGCTTCTACAGTCACAGAAGTAGAGAACTTTTTTTTCAACTTTGAGAAGACCCCTTTTTTGCTCTTCAAATTTGAGTTGAGGGGTGATAATTTTGGGATCTGCTCAGGCAGCTAGAAGCTATGGTTCTGCAGGACAATGTCTCAGTGGTAAAAGATATGTAAGGTTCAGTCCTGATTTCTGGTCACAGTCTATGTGTAGTTTGCAAGTTTTTCCTGTGTCTGCATGGGTACTCCCCCTTTTTCCCAGCTGCGCTAAAAACATGATGACTGATTGGCTACATTTAAGTATGCATGCAAAATGTTCTTGCCCTTTTGTTTGAACTCTGGAACATGGTTAAGAAGGGGCTATGAGCTACATTCAACTACCTAAGCAATAAAATAAAATTAAGTGTTTGCATGTCAGTTTAGAAAGACTTGGCACTTCTTCGATTCTGAATGGGCAATTGCAAACATGTGTACAACTTGCATGTGTTATTCTCAACACTTCAGTGAATTGACTAAAATGTTATGGGTATGGTTGGTTAAGCAATTATCCTTTATAGATTCTTTTTAAGCTAACAAGGGCATTGCTTTAGTTTATGAACATTTTTTTCAGCTGAAGTGTAATTTTTATACAAAAGTGCAGATACATTTATTTTTTAATAATTTTATTGTGAGTATCTTAATAGCAGCAAAGTCTGAATAAATATGACTGTACAATGACCAAATCTTTTTGTTATAGAAATTAGCAATTTCCATTTACCATTGCCAAAACAGCACCATTTGATGGCTATTTCAGTGGAGGTATGTGTCTTTTGCACCCTACATCGCAATACTGTTTCTTATTTTTGCTTTAATTCAGCTGCTTTTTTGAATACACATGCCTGTTGCACATAAGAGCTTGCCTCAATGCTATTTGTTGCATATTTTTGCTAGTGTCATTCAATGGAAGCATTAATAAGTCCTATTTATAAGGAGACTAGATCTGCTCTGAAATCCATCTTTAGCCACATGCATCTGCTTCAGAAAGGTGGATATGTATACTGCTGAGCATGTGCTGATGTGCATTCATGTATATCACATCTGAAATGTAATGCACATCTTTAAAGCATCTGCCTTCAGATAACCACTTGGTCATGAATTCATGCCCCGTAAGATACATTTTCCTAAGTTGTCATGTGTTGTTCTGATCACAACAGACAGATAAAATTCTATCCAGTAAACAACACTGCTGAACTGAACACAATCTTTATTACAATACAATAGTTTTGGGGTAAATAGCAGAACTTTGGATGTAGCTGTAGATGACCATTGTTTGTATTTATTGTAATACTGCATCATATGTTAAAATATTTCCATCTCTAATCCTAATACTAAATACATGGCATACTTCCTTCAGCCCTTTACTTTTAATTGTTAATGTGCTACACAGGCATCCATTTGTTAAGAAGTTGAATGTAAGCACTGACATTAAACATTTAGTTAACCAAAATGTAATGACTAAGAAAACTGGAATTGTCTATCAGTTGTTCTTATGCTTACTACCACAAAATTAATATTTACATGAATTTAGTCTATGTTGCATATGAGTGAAGTTTTCATTTTTGATGCAATGTTAGTACAAAAATTAGTATTAACGTTTTACTAAACCTTGATTTTATTATTATAAATATATTATAAAACAAAGTTCTGCTCTGTAAGAAAAAGAGCAGAATATACAGTTTTATAAAGCCTTGCAAACTCAGACTCTAAGGAGTGCAGTAATGGAAAACATATGTAAATGAAATGTAATGAGGCAGCTGCGGGAGAAGAAACACAGTTCTATTCTTAGGAAGTGTGAGAGCAGACGATGCTAATTGTCTGAAGCCCTTTACCTATATTTATCCAATGAATCATTTCAGAAAGAACATATGGTATGTGATAAAGGTACTTGTTATCAAAGATCCCTTGCTATAAACCTAATTTTCTGAAAATAATAGTGTCAATAATCCTGAAAGGTTGACATGTTTCTTATGTTTTCTTGTAAAAAAAATGCAGCCATCTAAAAGCTTCATTCCACAAATAGTATAACATTTTTTTCCAAGTACTTCTGTTATCAGCTAAGTTTTTACTTTGCTATATATAATTTTTGTAGAATATCTAAATAAATAATAAAAAAGTTAAAGAATTTCTAATCATCTGTA
>NC_056727.1:324914841-324917341 GCF_019279795.1 Protopterus annectens
CAGGTTTCTTATGCTAAGAGGTTGAGAGGTATGAAGGTATTGTGTGTAATGCTCTAGTTAAGGGGGAGGGCAAGTTAGTCAATTAACTTGATCAGGTTTGACCCTGTAACTTGGTTACAGGAGACAGAGCCTGAATTTGCCATACCATCTACCAGACTGCTGAAGGAACTGTGAGCATCAGTGGAGACAAAAGCCTGATTACCAGACTGCTGATGGAATTGTGAGTTTGAGTTTCAGTACATTTTCAGGGCATTATGAGTTTCAGTGCATTTTCAAGGGACTGAGTTTTATTTCATTTTCATGGAATTGTGAGTTTCAAGGGAAGATAAATTTACTGTTGCTCATGCTAAGTCTGTTTTCAGTGTGCAACTAACTGTTTTGTTTAAAAAAAGTTTTCACCACAAGTGAATTGGCAGATGTTTTACCAGGTCTGAATGAACGCATAAATATTAAGTGTTTTTTTAGAAAGTAGGAAGATAAATGGTTAAAAAACGTTTTTATTGTTAATTACATTTAATTGACTGCAATTGAGTAGTAATTGATTTCACATTTTAGGTTTAAATAAAGTGCAGCACTGTGTTTTTATCATTCTGATGAAGTGTTTTACGAAAGCGGAGATTAAAACTTTTTATGCTAATTCAGTTTTTGTCTCTTCTGTGGTATACAGCGAATTTTGGTGGTTAACTGTTTTATCAAATGGCAGTCACTGTTTGTGTTGTAGAATATGAAAGCAGGGTTAGCAGCATAATTGCCTTTGGTGCAGAAGGCTGTGGGTTTTACTCCCACACCATGTAGATGGAGTTCTATTATTGCAGTGCCATTTTAACTGCGGATTATTTGGTGCATTTTAAGGAGGTATAGGGGTTCTAGACTCCTGAGTGTGTCCTCCTTTGTATAAGATGCCTAGTAACTTGTTGTTGGATTGTCAGTCATTTCCTATTGCAATATTACCAGCTTACCATTTTTAATGTAACAGACAATTTATTCTTCAAAGGCAGCAGGCACTGAATTTGTAGATGAAACCTTGAAATGTAATGTTGTTTGCTAGTAGTAACCTCTTTTCTTAGTTACAGATCTCTTTAAGGTAGAATTATCTGGATGACTTTTACTTCTGAAAAGATTGTGCTTTTTGAGTAATATTGGTGGAATATAATAATAGAAGTTTGAGTGGCATTTTATGGTCAACATTTTCTGAAATGTGTAGCTTTATCATTATTTCATACATTTTGTTTCATTGCTTTCTAGAAAAATGTTCATAACTACAAATTTAAAACACCATTCTAACAAATTGTGATGTATTATATAAGGAATATAATTTATCATGAGGGTGAATCAAAGAACACATACATGTGTGCATGGCCCTATAAATGTGTGCAAGGAGCCTATGGTAAACTTAATCCTCCACTGTCAGATGCATTTTCTTTTAATGTGGGTTTTCATGCCATTTCAATGAATGTGAGTTTCAAGGGCAGAGAAGTTTACTGCTCATACTGAGTCTGTTTTCACTGTGAGAATGTATTTAGCAAATGGCTATCGGTGCTTGTGCTATTTTATTTCAATATCTGTAATAATTGTAGAATTAAATAAAAAAATGGGTTCCCTGTGTCTTTATTTAAAATATCTATGATAATTCTTTCCATGCTTTTATGTACAAGACCAGTCAGACTTATGGTCTGTGGTTATCCAAGTCAGTAGAAGGCCAAACCTTGTGCTAAGGATTAACTACTGCAGTCCTCCATTCACTAAGTATGAAGCCAATTACTAGGTTAATGTTGAACAGTGATTTTAGAGTGCTTGATACCTCATGTTTAATGCTATCTAAGAGGTATCACAGGATATTATCAGGGCCTATTGAGGTAGTATTCTTTGACTTGGAGAGTGCATTGAAGACTTGTTTGCTAGTGATAGCCAGAGGATTTATGGTTGAGGGTGTCTTCTGAAAGGTATTGAGGGAAAGAAGGGGTGAAACTGGAATTAGATTTATCAGCCAGCAGGTTTGCTATATCCTCTGATTCCTTTTAAGTGGTTCCATTTACAATTTGTTCAGCACACTGTCATGTTACCTTTGAGGTTGTGAACAAAGCTGATGAAGACCTTGTCATTATATTTCATCTTTGAGGATATTTCTGCCTCAAATCTGGGTTTGGTTGGCTTAATAAGATTTCTGAGTTGCTTATTTAGTTTGAGGGGTTTCATACCCTTCTGGGTATTGTAGTTCCTAGTATTGGCCATGGTATTTCTTCCTTGAATTTCTTTTCTTTTCAATAATTTTGTTCAGACTATCACTGGATCATAAGACTAGAAAAAGCTCCAAACAAGTGCCTAGAGAATGTGACAGTAAACAGTCCCACCAGTTCTAGCGCCTAGGGTAATTTTCTTGCTTTAACCAATTTCCTTTCAGCAAAGGCTTGAGATTCGCAGAATGTAAGCAGGGTATTAAGGATGTAAATTTCAACTGCTTTACTTTTTACTTGATTGACTCCCCATGGGTACACATCTT
>NC_056727.1:324919841-324927341 GCF_019279795.1 Protopterus annectens
CACTTTAGATGCTAGGTAGTTTTTCCTTGGCTTGTTCATGTGGAATGATAAAATTATGTATGGATCAAACCATTGTTCAAAATACTTTTAAAGCTTCCGTGTTTTTATTAGAAAATCGAGTGATGTTCTAGTTTGATGGCATCTATTTTAGATTGATGTATGTCTCACAAAACATTTAATTCATCTGAAAGAAGTTTTTATTAAATCTTCTGATTGTGAACCCATGTGTGTGTGGTGATGTCTGCATCAGTGATAGGAGTAATATATTACAATATGTAATATATTACTGTAATATATTACACTTTCTAGTAACTAGTAATATAACTAGTTACTTTTTCAAAGTAGTAAAAAAAAATAGTAATATATTACTTTTTTTAGTAACTAGTAACTTAAATGTGAGTTAATTTTGAGTTACTTTTGCTTAAACCACTGCTTCTCAACATGGGCAATATTTTGCCCTAAAGAGCTATAGAAAACTGGGATCCCTGGCTAGTATGGAAAGTAATCAATTGTTAGAAGGTAAAAGAGACTTTGAAGGGGCAATTTGGATAAAAAAATTACAACATAATGTTGGGACAACTCATAGCATGTAACATTCAAAACATACCTCTCAGCTGTAACAAATTCTTCCTCATTTCCTGGCTTTGGGCTCAAAATAATAGGGTGCCTCAAATTCCCAATTGGCACCATTAAATCTCAATTTTGGTGTGCAGACAATGGCACCAGAACCATCCCACAAAACGTGATGGTGGTGTCTTCTCTTTTAAGGAGGACCATTGGCTACTCCTTATTGACTACTGGAACAATTGTCGATGTCATTGATTTCATGACTCACATGTAGATAATGCCGGAGGAGGGGTATAAGGATTCAGATTCAGGCATCTATTATTATAATTCACTTACAGATTTTGTTATGCATTTTGAACAATAAGATATAATGAGTTGTTGAAATCCTCAACAATTTAACAGAAAATCAAACATTTACCAGAGACAGGGCAAAAAGCGAAGGCAAAATTAGGAATAATTGGTAGGTACAATCACATATTATCCTGCTGTCTGTAAGGTGGATGTCATGTTAGTGAGTTTGTGTTTGAAATATTTCCCCGATGTAAAGAAATGTAGTTTAAGAGCTGGTAGCCAGCAGTACTTGGATAGCCTTCAGCATCTCAGCACAAAAAATTTTAAACATAACCACCCAAACATAAAATGTGGAATGGGACAATGGTCTGAAATCAGGAGCAAATTTTCAATAGGGTGCTTATAAACTTACAACGGTTTTAGAATGTCATGTTTTATGTTAGTGTGCATTTTATGAAGGACCTTAAGAATGAAAACATTTTTGAGACAGAGAAATACACTGCAGTCAACTAATAATGATAATAATTAGAGCTATACTTGACTGACATAACCACAGAATTCTGCAAAAGCATGGTGTTGCATTAAAATAACATAAGTACAGCTCGTACAGGTTTTACAAACTAACAGAGCCACACATTCTCTCCTGGTCATAATAGAGCAGCTGCAAGTTAGTAAGTCAATGAGTAGAACAGGAAAATATTTTAATGGTCCACTACAAGCGTACGTGCCATAATTACATTTTGTAAATACTAGGTATCTTAAGTCACAACATTAATAAAAAGTAAAAGCAGCCACCATGAAATCCAGTATTTAATTTCTGCTTTAGGACCAAAAGGCAGCAACTTCAACTCTAGTGTGACTACTAATGTATGCTATGGATGTAAACTCAGTCTGCACTTACTGTGGAATTTAAACTAGCCATGCAGAGATACGTGTGAGTATATGAGTGTACAAGTAAGTGTGTGTTAGTTAAACTGGCGGTTCATTTTTTTGTATGAGAGAGACAGTGTGCATGTGTGTGTATGTGTGTGTCTGTGTGTGTGTGTGTGTGTGTGTGTGTGTGTGTGTGTGTGTGTGTGTGTGTGTGTGTGTGTGTGTGTGTGTGTGTGTGTGTGTGTGTGTGTGTGTGTGTGTGTGTGTCTTTGTGTGTGTAACATACCTCTCAAATGTCCAGATTCAGACTCATAGTTTTGGTCTCTTTGTCATAAAATTTGTAGTTTTCTGGTAAATCACAGATGACTGAAGTCACTAAATAATAACATATATATGAGTTTCAGACGTCGTATCCTTCATAAAAGGCATACTAACACAAATCCTGTTATTCTATCAGCTTTCTAAGTTTATAAGAACAATATTTTAAATTCTGTCCCTATTTTTGGGGCTTTTGCCCACCCATTATCCTATCTTTGACCAGATTTCTTGAGCCAAGATGTTCAGAGGTATGGTACTGCAGAGTTTAGAAAGTACCAATTTAGTATGTTTTAAATTAAAAAAAAATGTTATTTTGTATTGTTTTGAAGTTGCATTAAACACTAAGTGATGCAGTTGTGAAAGATGAATGCTGCAAACAGCAATGGCCTCCTCCACACCCATGCTACTTAATTATATTATGTCTGAGATAACCATACCACCGAATAAATTTAATTCCCCAAGATACCACACTCTTGATTCTGGTATACATATCTTATCAACCAAATGTTTGCCATCACATATTTCAGTGTTGATCACAGCTGTTTCACTACATATATGTGGTATTATTTGTGCTGCTTAATAAAATAAGACATTTAACAGTGCATCACCTTCCACTATGAAACTTTTTACATTATTTTGTAAGTGGTATTATAAGCACACATTGCTGTACTCTTAAAGAACAATACTGTTATAGCTTCTACATATATAATAAATACAACACTACTGCTTTACAATTTAGTTACTTTATGCATTCCAGAAATACTACGTTACTGTTTTATTCAGTCATTCTCTGATATTTCCCCCCGGATTTACTAATTTTCTGTGCAGGACTAGTCTAGTCCTGCATGGAAGCAGCTGTTTCGGAGGAGGATGGCAATGCGCCATGCATATTAATGAAGGAGTGCTGCCTGAACCCCTAATCCTACATGGAGTGTGTATGAGTGCAGGGGGCATGTCTGAGAGCAGAGTTCTCAGAATAAATATGCCCCTGCAAAGTAGAACAGCAGAAAGTGTACATAAATGAGCGAGACCACTCATAGGTATCCGCATATCCCAACCAACAGTCCCCCATGTGTACAACAGCAACAGGACATAAAAATAAAAAGAAGTAATCCCCTTATTCATTTTTAAAACCCTGAGTACAGCTAACCGTAGGTGCGTGGGTGTGCCCATTGCTTAGCTACTATTAAAGCAGCTTAATAAGCTGAAGAGGATAAAAAGGAAGATATAGGCAAATGAAGCAGCACAACAATAGTGTAGTGGTCAGAGCACCTGCCTAACGAGCAGGCATTTCTGGTTCGATTCCCACTACAACACATAACATTTTCCATGTGAAACCTGTACACGAACATTTATTTGCATTTTATTGCTGTACAACCTACTAAATAACCTTTAAATGTGAAATGGAGTACTGCATTAAATGCACATGTGAAGAGTCAGTACCATAATGAATAAGTCAGCAGTAAGCAGGCGTGAACACAGATGAGCAGTAGTAAGCATATGTAAGCACCAGTAAGCATGTGCAAGTGCGTTTGTACAGGGGTGAAGCACCTCTGACATAGATTAAGCAAAAGAGAAGCTAACTGGGAGTAAGACACTGTGACCGGAAGCCAGCAGTGCTTACCTCTGTGGAAACCCACTTATAACCACTTGAAAGTGCCTTAAGCACACCATATTCAATGGTCGGTGTTCTGCCCAGCAACAAAACAAACAGCATCTGTAAGGTCAGAACCCACGACCATGCACAAAACGATCTACCACTAAGCCATGCCAGATATGCAGAAATTGTATGTTGTCAGAAACATAACCCCAGCCCAGTCATGCAACAGTACAGAGAATTTAGGGCAACATCTAGATGGGCATGTGTGTGCAAATATATCACTATCTAAATGGATACAACATATCTATAGATGAATCTGGAAATCTTGAGGCAATGTTACAACTGCCTCATGTACACAGACAACCCTCTCCTCCTCCCAACAAATTCCAACACATTGAGAGATGCAACCATATAGCCAAACTGGAGGCTAAGCTCTCTCAACTCAGTACTGGCATAACCAGTCAGGAGGAGAAGGAAACCACACTCACTACAATTCCAGTCTCACATAGACCTACCACGACAGCAAACCAAACACATAAACACACAAAAACATACTCGGAGGCTCTAAATAAAAATCTACCTAAGCAGCAGAGACCTCCAAAGCAGACACCCAAGCAACCACTACCCCAAAACAAAACCTAAGCAGCAGAGACCTCCAAAGCAGACACCCAAGCAACCGCTACCCCAAAACAAAACACATGCAACACATAGCTCACAAAGCCAGTGTGCTGAACAGTCACAGCCCTTAAGGCTAAACAACACACCTGATAACCTTGTAAAAGGTGACTCTATTGTCAGGCACACTGACGTCCCGCTCACCAGGCTGAAAAATGAGAAGGTCACGGTGAGCTGCCTGTCGGGCGCTAGGATCTGCCACATAACACAAGCACTCAGGTCACTCCAAGGCAAGTACAAATATGACTCAGTCATTGTGCATGCTGGTGTGAATGACCTGAAATGTACCTCCCTGGACTACATGAAAAGAGACATAGAGGAGCTCTCTGAGCATGTAGCCCAGGCCGGTATGACCCTGACCTTGAGTAGCATCTTATCCTCACCAAGAATGATGCCACAATATGAAGACAAGATGATCAATTTCAACAATTGGCTTAAGTATTGGTGTCATTCAAAGGGGATCCAATGCCTGTCAGCCTGGGATGACATGCTCGACAAGCCAAGATGCTTTGCTAGGGACGGCTTGCACCTGTCACCCCTGGGCTTTCGGATATTGGCAAAGGCTCTTGCCACCCCTATAGTTCCTTTTTTAGGCAAGGCTCAGAAGACAAACCCACCTCCATAGGTATCACAAGGGATAAGAAACTAAGAGTAAAACTACTCAATGCCAGAAGTCTAAACCTCAAGATGCATGTACTTAAAACTCTCCATAGCATGGAGAACATCGATATCTGTGCAGTAACAGAAACCTGGTTCAAGGCTCCCGAGAGCACCCCAGCACTACCAGGTTATACCTCATACCATGCTTTTTGGTGCCAAAACTTGGACCGAACCACAAAAGGAGGGGGAGGGTGGCCTAATGGTTAAGGTGTTTGCCTTACAAACACAAGGTGCAGGGTTTGATTCTCACAAGGGATAATTGCCTAGGCTTAAAATGACTCACAAGGGCAGTTAGCTTAGTACTAATCTATGAACCTATGAACCTAATATTCGTCAATGATATCCACACCTCCAGGTTGGTGGCACAGCACAAAGCATCAGAGACTATCCATGTGCAACTAACAGTGGGTAAAACTGCCTTCCAGTTTATAGCCTGCTACAGACCACCCTCCCAAACCCAGGAACCCCACTCAGCCTTCCTGAGAACACTGGAAAATATGAAGGTCTCTCCAAACACCATTATATTGGGTGACTTCAACTACCCAAACACAGACTGGGAGCATTACTCTAGCTCCAACACCCTAGCCCAAAGGTTCCTAGAATTTATAAACTCAAATGCTATGGAACAACTTGTTACTACTCCCACATGAGGGGAAAACATACTGGACCTGATCATCACCAACATGGGGGCTCTATGCTCCAGACCAGAAGTGTATCCCTCACTGGTAAGATCAGACCATAAACTAATCTCACTGGATATTCACATCCCGACCCCACCCCCTGCCCAGAAAACCACAGTGAAAAACTTCTCTAAAGCAAATTTCACACTCCTCAAAACCGAGGTGGAATACTTCAAAGCCCCCGGGCCTGTGAAAAATATGGCTCAGACCGCAGAATCCTTTCTAAATGCATTCTATGAACACCTTAAGGAATGCATGGATCATGCAATCCCAAATAAAACCAAGACCCAATCCTCCAAAGGCAGGCATCCTGTCTGGTGGACCCCAGCCATAAACAAACTATACAATAGAAGGAGGAAGCTACTACATGATAGAGCAAAATCCCAAAAAGGGAAGGCATCTCTGATCAGTATTACAAAAAACTATGGGCACTCATAAAATTGTCTAAGGCCAGATTCGAGAGAAAAATTGCACAGGACACTAAGGATAATCACAAGGCTTTCTTTAGTTATGTTAGGAACCTGGGTGAGAATTCCCAGATATGCTCAGAATTAGTCCAAAATGAGAAAAAATACACTGAACCCACAGACATTGCCAACATCCTAGCTGACAGGTTCAGCGCAAACTTCTCCCCACCCTCCCCACCAAAAGGGCAAATATCTATCCCAGCAGAGTGCTGCCCCCCTGACATCTCAGATGCTCAGGTAAGAGCCGCCCTCTCCAAAGCAAAGAACACAGCATCAATGGGACCAGGCGGTGTCCCAGGCTATGTCCTACATGAACTCCAAGAAGAGCTAAACCCAAACATAAAACTACTGTTCAGTCTCAGCCTTACTATAGGATATGTACCCAAAGAGTGGCGTACAGCAACAGTGGTCCCTCTCCACAAAGGTGGTGCCTCAACGGATCCTGGAAACTATTGCCCCATAAGCCTGACTGGCTTGGTCTGCAAAGCTATGGAAAGGATCATCATGGACCTCACAAATAATGATATTGAGGACCTACAGACACTGGATCCTACCCAGTTCGGCTTTGTTAAGGGCAGATCCTGCCTCTTAAACCTGGTTGATTTCTTTGAAACAGTCACCAAGGCCATTGATGTGGGGAAGGTGGTCCACACAGCCTACCTGGACCTCGCAAAAGCCTTTGATACAATACCCCACTCGGGCATTATAGATAAGCTCACCAGCTTAAATATAAACCCCTATGTCACTAGATGGGTTGTAAACTGGCTCATGGACAGAACACACATGGTTAGAATTGCTGGAGCCATGTCAGACTCCAAACCAGTTACAAGTTGCATCCCACAAGGCTCAGTCCTGGGACCTCTCTTGTTTGGTATATATTCCTCGGAGGCTCAGGCCAACACAGAAGGACTGTGGCTGACCAGGTTCGCAGATGACTGCAAACTAGGTGCCATAATCGACTCTCCAGCCGACACAAACATCCTACAAAAGGGCCTCATAGAAACAGACAACTGTTGCCAGAGCTATGGCCTCAAGCTAAATGCCAAAAAGTGTATAGTCATCCCCTTTGGCAAAAACAAAGTGCCCACAAATTACCACATAGGTGGTAATCCATTAAGTACGGAAGAAGTAATTAGGGACCTGGGGACCCAAGTTGATAGCAATCTCTCATTTGAAAATCACGTGGCCAAAGTGGTTAGAAAAACATTTTAAATAGCCAACCTAATCATGAAGGGATTCACATCTAGATCAGGGGAGGTCATCGTGCCTCTTTACTCATCCCTCATCAGGCCCATAATTGAGTACAATGCCCCTTTTGGGATGTACCTTACCAGACACCTGCAGCAACTGGAAAGACCCCAAAAGTACC